>NC_056727.1:427853803-428017305 GCF_019279795.1 Protopterus annectens
TTGTGTTCAAACCAGAACCTGGTACATACTAGACATGAAGTAGGGATCCAATCCTGAACAAGGTATCATCCCATTGCAGGATGCAATTACTCCATCACACTTCTGTGGGCAATTTGGAGGAGTATCTGTTCACCTAGGGAATGCATTTAATATGTGGGAGAGAGAGAGGGAGAGAGAGAGAGATAAAGTACCTTTCTAGAACTCACATTGTCAATAGTCACATGTATAGTGAACACAATATGGTCAGCTACACAGATGGTTGGTCATTGGGTGTGTGAGATTACTACATAAGCGAGGCTGGGGAATTTTCCCCTTCCATGATGGTATTATGTGATCACAGAGTTAGAATATAAAATTAGCAGGGGGTGTGGGGTGCAGGTGCTCATACACAGGGTGCAGGGAAGCTTGCCATCCTGCAAAAAATAGTGTTTTTAATTTGCATACTCAAGGTTATCTATTAAGAAACGCATAGGGTCATGTCAACATTTTTGTCGATCTTTTGTTGTCAGCTTTAACAACATCATTTAATTGCTTCAGTAATTTTTTAGTAAACACACACACACACACACACACACACACACACACACACACACACACTCACACACACACACACACACACACACACACACACACACACACACACACACATATATATATATATATATATATATATATATATATATATATATATATATACACACGTACATATATGTATGTATATAAAACATTTTTCAGCAAAAGGTGGGTCCTGATATAAGTGGGGGGAGGAGCATAAATAACATAAATCCATCAGAGGAAACAACAGTGATGTCCAAGTTCCCTGTCTTAATGAATCAAGGGATGATTTAGTTGTTAATTTAATAGGCTTTTACTACTGCATGTTATTGATGTGTTGAATAAAGTATTACATATTATTCCAAGCACATATGTTTCACTTGTACAAATTGTGATTGACCTCAAAATGCTTTCAAGTCCATTGGATCTCCAATATTGTTTTTCTTCTAAGCAAAGTGGCAATGTGTAGGTTAATTTGACAGAACAAGTTTCTTTTGGTAAATCTTATTTCAACCTCTGTATCATCCAGTGGATAGAGTACTCAAACAGATTATGATTGTCTCCTTCTATAGGGAAAAAAGGGAAATTGTTCATAATTTTACACAAAATTTGTCAACTGATGAAAGGTAGGCACTGCAGAAGATAAGGGGAAATAGGATATTGTGATTACTTCTGCCAGTAAGTGTGGAGATACTGTTTTATTGTCAAAGATGGACTACAATATGGAATAACTTATAGGCAGTTAAATGATGATACAGTGTATTTACATTTAGAGATAAATCCTATCCCTTATTTTAATTTAGGTATTTTTGGATGAGATGGTTTATCAACATACTATTACAGACAGGGTTAGAAAATTGTTAATTGTAAAATTTCCCTGTTCTCAAAAGTATTACTTACACCCAAAAATACATAAGTCTACCACATCTTCTCTGGGATATCCAATTGTGGCAGGTCAGGGATTCCAACCTAATCATTTGTCTGAGATGTTGAAAATTTATTTAAAACCTTTGTTGACTGGTATGAGAGCCATATATAAGGATACTACTCAATTTTCTAAGTTTAATGGAACAACTCCACATGGACAATAGGACATATATTTGTACTTTGGATGCAGTTAGTTGTTGCGTAAATATATTTCACGTAGGGTTGCTTTAAAGGTCACAGGTTTTGGTTAGAAATAACTGGTTTATATCAGGATATATTTAACCATGTTTTGTCAGATATTTTACAAATGCTCCTTGAAATTTTTCATTTTGATGGCAGGTGCCATTTCAAGTTGTGTGTCACAGCTATGGACACCATTTTTGCCACTATCTATGTGGATTTACTGATGCAATTTTTGAACATCATTATGTGTAGAATAGTAGAAATAGTTTGTTTTTGTAGTACATTCACAAGTGAAGATGTTTCTTGAAGGATTGCTGGATGCTCTGAAAATATGATTTGAATAAGCTGAATGGATATACTGCTTTTTTAAACTGTAATGATTTGAGTTTATTTTTTTACTGTCAAATTCAGCTTAACATTTATTATTTAAATATGTCAGTCACTATATCATTGAAGACATCATTGCATAGAAACATTTCTTCAAAAAATTATTACCTACTTTAAGCTGTCATTCAAAATATATAGTAAATAATAATGCTCACTGTAAATACTGTACATGCTGTAAATATTTCTACAAGTAATCACCTGTTTTACCTGCAAATTAATACCTGTAGTCTGACCTATTATAAGTAGTACTGTAACTTGTTATAATATGTTAAGGTAATCTACAACTTTTTCTCTCATGTTATTGGAAATTGTATTCTGTCTTTTTTGTTGTGCTAGAGCTTTTCTCCCCAGGACTCTGCTGAAAATGGACACCCACAGTCCAGTCAGACTATCCTGGTTAAGAAATGTGAAATAAATAAATAATAAATAAAATTATACAGATTTTTTAAGGTCACATCATATTTGCAGTGATGAACTTGTGGCTGAGGCACAACGATGTGAGATACAACTTATATTTCAGTGTAGGGGGTATCAGTCCAGGTTAGTGGCAAAGGCACATAAGAAAGCATAGAGCCAAAATGGAACTGACCTTTTAAAATACAAGTCTAAGGAGTTGTCTGATGGTCTATCATGACCGCATTTGTCTATGGTAGTTACATATGGTGACAACATATACAACGTTAGAAGTGTATTTGATCAGTTTTGGCCAATATTGAAATCAGAAAGATTTTTTGTTTTTGGTCATTTAGTGGCAGATAGGTGTTGATTTACTTACAGACATGATACAATATAGGACAGTACCTTTCTGGTAATAAAAATCCCTATATGTATTAGAATAATAAGCTCAGGTTTGGTGAAAAATCCAGGGCCTGTGTGCCATGTGGCAAATATATTTTTCTATAAATATGGTGAAAACTAAAACTTTTATATCTGTGAATATATTTAAAATGTTTGAAATTCATGAAGGATATATTTATGCATATGCCATCTTGGCACCTTCTACACTGGATGGACATTGTGCATGTTCGGAATAAAGAATATTACATTGTTTAAGAGGCTTCTGATGTAATATAGAAATAAGTGCACTGGTAAAACATAAGCAAAAACATCTGCTGGCAACTTTACATGGCACCACTTGCATTTCCTTTACTTACTGCTCTACCAGGGTTCTAGTCTGTCTAGAAATAACTGATCAGGAAACTAGCTGAATGCACTGAAAAAAACCCTGATTAATAAAGTACAGATAAAGAAAAAAGTATGTCAAGGACATTTTATTTTTAAAACTGCAGTTGTTACCAGGCCACATATGGCATACAGGTTAAAAGTGGGACTTATAACACTTTAGTTCCTTGCAGTTGGGGTCAGACTAAAGTAACCATGGCCTGTATTTTTAACCCAGACCCTGCAGCTCATCCAAGTGTTTGGAGTACTTGTATAAGAACATCATTCTGTAAATGAAAAATCACTTATCTGTGCAGCCAGTGTGGAGAGTAACTGTCCAGTAGAAAAATCAGTAATGCTTGTTGCCCCATGCATACAGCATAAAATAAAAACATCAGCACATGTTATTCAGCATAGAGTCAGGGAGTATTATTTTTTATTTTTATGACATTGGGTCCCTTTTAGAATATTATATGGTTTCTTGCTATTAATAAAAAAAGAAAGAGCAAAATGGCTCTCAGGCAAACACCAAAACCTTTTATTTAGCGCTTTCGTCTGCTTGTCAGCCTTGACTTCATCAGAATACATCTCCTACTAGTTCATTTCCTATTTATACAAAATAGTCACATGGCTTCATTTTATTAATTAAACAATTAATTATGTTAAACCTTTTTTAAAAAAACATATAATCTCATTGCCTAACTATAAACCTAAAAATATTATTTTAATAATCTTATTTTAAAACATACTAGCAGCAGAGGCACATATCCTAACTAACAAAATCTATACAAACTTAGCAAAAACTTGAACAAACAAACTTTGTTATTCACATCATAAAAGTAATAATAAGATTTCGTACTATCACTAACTAAAACCTGTATAACAAAATTAATTTATTTATTTACATATGGAAATCAACTTTCAGTTTAAAAGATAACTAGAAAGGCTAACAGTTTCATTAAGTCCTGGGGGTATGTTGCATTACATTTTTACTGCCACATTAATTCTCGGTACTCCAAGAAAATGCCCAAAGGACCCCCCCCTACTATTGTTCCTCACCTGTTCAAGAGCAATGAATTTAAACGAATGCCCTCATATTCCTTAATATGTTTAAAAAGAGCGTTCTTAAGATTGTTCATACTAATATCATATAAATGCTGATAGACCCCCCCCCCCCGTTTAGACTATTGATAGTTTTCCCTATATAAAAACTCTGACACTGTTGGCAAATCACTATATATATTATACTTTTACTATAACAGTTAAACCTTTGCTTCAAGGCCACCCAACCAAACCCCTTGATAAACAAGGATTCATTTTCCATTATATGAGGACATTGATTACAATGTCCACATGTAATCATCTTACTTTTGGTCCCTTTTGTTATGCTGGCCTCTAATAAGTTTTTAAAGGATTTGTCCTTCTTATAAACTACAACAGGATGATCACCTAACTTATTTTTAAATTGTTGGTCCATATCAAATAGCACCCAATTCACATTTATTATTTCTTTTGTTTTTTCCATATAATGGACTAAATGTAAGTATCATAGGATGCGAAAAAAGAGTCTTACTGTTATCGGTCCTGTTATCACTGTTGGTATTAGAAAGACCACCTAATATAGGGGAAAAAAATCCCTTCCTCTCTCTTATTAATAACTTCTTGAAATATAGGCTCTATAAAAGGCAAAGGATACCCTCTTGCCAATAACATACTCTTTAAAGTTGCTATTTCATTGAGAAACAGATCTTTCTCACTGTCCATCCTAGCCAACCTAACTCCTTCCCCCTTTACCATAGATCTCTTTTGGTGGACTTGGTGGGCACTAGAAAAGTGTAGCAATGTATTGGAGTAGGTTGGCTTCCTAAATAATGTAGAAATAAATCTACAATTATCTTGGTCCTTGACAATAGTAATGTCTAAAAAATGCATAACATTGTCATCAACATGAATTGTAAACTGTAAAAAAGATGTACTTCTATTTAAATAAACAAAAAATTCATAGAATAACTCTTGGGTTCCTCGCCATAGGGTGAGAATATCATCCAAATAGCGGCCATAAAAAACACAATGCTCAAACAATTCTGATGTAAAAACCTTGGAAATTTCCCATTCCGCAAGGACAATATTAGCAAATAGGGGCGCATATGAAGCCCCCATGGCTACTCCTATTTTTTGCTTAAAATAGTGTCCTTCAAAGAAAATGAAGTTGTTACTCAATATAATTTCCATAACTGTATGAAAAATCAGTATTCTAGAATGTGTAAACCCAGAGTATTTACATAGAAAAATCATAAAACATACTAATACCCTCATCATGGGGAATGACTGTAAATAGGTCACAAACATTAGTTGTGGCAAATATCAGTTGTTCACTATACATTTCATGTTGAATTTTCTTAAGACAATCCCATGACTCCAGTAATATATGCAGAAATTGTTTTAATATTCCCTTCAGATTTAAATCTATAAACTTAGCCATGAAAAATATCTTTGATGCTTTTGCATCCACTATAGGCCTTAAGGGAGGATCAACAATAGACTTATGAATCTTAGGTATGCCAAAGATCGTGGGAATACATGGATTTACCTGTTCCATATAATTAAACTCAGCAAGTGTTATTTGATTATCAAGCAACAGATCCAAAAGTACTATATCTATATGTCTGTATGCTATGTTGAGTTGATTAATGGATGTTTCCTCGTATGTATCACTATATAAATATAATAACATTTTTTGAATATAAACCTTTTGATCCATGGCTACCAAACCTCCCCCCTTATCCGGTTTCATCAGCCTAACTTTTTTGTTCCCCACTATTTCAAATAATAGATCTTGTTCTTCATTGGTGAGGTTATTATTAAATGTTATATCATTCAAAAAATTCTTCTAATCTGTGAAATATAAAGCCTTTCATATATCTGCAAAATAGGGTGAAGAGGTGGATTAAAAGTACTTGTTTTTTTTCCAAACTGTATATTATTTTCAAAATAGAGCCTAAGATTAAGTTTCCTTACGAAAATTTTAAATTCCAATAAACAATTTTCTAGTCATGATTTCCTCACAGGCACAAAATTCAACCCTCTCTGAAAAAGTTCCACCCATTCATTTGTAATATTGGCTGAACTCAGGTTGTAGATCTTTAAATCAACTCTTATATTCCTAATAATTCCATCAGTTTTCTCTGTATCTAAATGGTCAATACCTATCTCCTCATAGCACCCCTCATTCCCGTGCCTGACTGGGCTCTCCATCTCTGTGGGTAAAATTCCTGATGATTCATGGGGTCCAATCTCTCTACATTCTTCATATAATTGGGGTGATACTGCCTCCCTTCTTGGTCCCTCTGGTTGCGAAGGCACTCCGACCTTCTTAGGGGTTCCCCCAAAGGGGGCTCCTGTTGACTATTAGAACCATCTGATAGTTCATCAATAATTACACCATCAGCAACATATGAAACATTTTCATTAAGATTGGTACTGGTGCCCCTATTAGAATTCCTAGGAAGGGGGTATGCAGCACCTCTCTCATACTCTGCACTGTAGTCCTCCAATACATTGCTACACTTTTCTAGTGCCCACCCAGTCCACCAAAAGAGATCTTTGGTAAAGGGGCAAGGAGTTAGATTGGCTAGGATGGTCAGTGAGAAAGATCTGTTTCTCAATGAAATAGCAACTTTAAAGAGTATGTTATTGGCAAGAGGGTATCCTTTGCCTTTTATAGAGCCTATATTTCAAGAAGTTATTAATAAGAGAGAGGAAGGGATTTTTTCCCCCTATATTAGGTGGTCTATCTAATACCAACAGTGATATCAGGACCGATAACAGTAAGACTCTTTTTTTCGCATCCTATAATACTTACATTTAGTCCATTATATGGAAAAATAAAAGAAATAATAAATGTGAATTGGGTGCTATTTGATATGGGGCAACAATTTAAAAATAAGTTAGGTGATCATCCTGTTGTAGTTTATAAGAAGGACAAATCCTTTAAAAACTTATTAGAGGCCAACATAACAAAAGGGAACAAAGATAAGATGATTAAATGTGGACATTGTAATCAATGTCCTCATATGATGGAAATGAATCGTTGTTTATCAAGGGGTTTGGTTGGGTGGCCTTGAAGCAAAGGTTTAACTGTTATAGTAAAAGTATAATATATATAGCGATTTGTCAACAGTGTCAGAGTTTTTATATAGGGAAAACTATCAACAGTCTAAACAGGCAGGTCTATCAGCATTTATATGATATTAGTAAGAACAATCTTAAGAACACTCTTTTTAAACATATTAAGTAACATGAGGGGCGTTGGTTTAAATTCAGTGCTCTTGAACAGGTGAGGAACAATAGTAGGGGGGGTCCTTTCTGCATTTTCTTGTAGTACTGAGAATTAAAGTGGCAGTTAAACTGTAATGCAACATACCCCCTGGGACTTAATGAAACTGTTAGCCTTTCTAGTTATCTTAAATTGAAAGCTGATTTCCATATGTAAATAAATAAATGAATTTAGTTATACAGGTTTTAGTTAGTTATAGTATGAAATCGTATTATTACTTTTATGATGTGAATAACAAAGTTTGCTTGTTCAAGTTTTCGCTAGGTTTGTATAGAATTTGTATAGATTTTATATAGATTATGAGCCTCTGCTGCTAGTATGTTTTAAAATAAGATTATTAAAGCAATATTTTTAGGTTTATAGTTAGGCGATGAGATGATATGTTTTTTAAAAATTTTTTTTTAACATAATCAATTGTCTATTTAATAAAATGAAACCATGTGACTATTTTGTATAAATAGGAAATGAACTAGTAGGAGATGTATTCTGATGAAGTCAAGGCTGACAAGCAGACGAAAGCTAAATGAAAGGTTTCGGTGTTTGCCTGAGAGCCGTTTTGCTCTTTCTTTTTTAATATTTTTTTATTATAAGTTTGTTCGTGTTTTGGTTTCATGGTTTCTTGCTATATAAGTACTTCTTACAAAAATATTTATTTATTTATGCATTTATTTATTGCATTTGTTTACCGGGAAGGTCCACTGGGCCAAGGTGAACCCATTTTCAGTGGAGGCCCATGGAGAAAACCTCCACATAAAGTTGATACATACAATTTACAAGTTGAAACACACACAAATAGAAATACAGAATACAAATAAAATTACATAAGAGCTACCAGGCAATAGAGTAACAAGTATGGACAGAACTTTAACCAATCAGATTTGAAATACAAATACAAATCAGAGTTAAAAGGTATTATGCAGCATGCAGCAACTGGCTTGGATATGAATGGAAAGGTTCCGGTTATGCATCTTGATAATAAACCATTTATGTTATGTACGTATTTAGCAATGTTAAATGACTATATGCAGAGTAAGCTAGGTAAGATTTTAAAGACTTTAAAGACTGCTGAGGGTTTATGTGATGCCCCTGCACTGGCCCAGTAATCAAGTAGCCTCGGTCCTCACCACTAACACCAGTGAGGGACGTGCACATTGGGAGACTGACAAGTACACACACAGTAAAGTACATTTTCTCTTAAGAGCACACAGAAATCACTGTCAGTCTTAATTTGGTTTCTCCCTATTTCTCCAGATCCCCAATAAGACTTCCCACTGGCACAGCTATAGGCTTAAAATCTCAGCTGAGTGGTCAAGCCAAAACCTCCAGCACCCTCTCTGTCCAACCAGTGCTTCATGTCTCTGCCCAAGTAGCTGATATACACACACACACACACACACACACACACACACACACACACACACACACACACACACACACACACACACACACACACACACACACACACACACACACACACACACACACACACACACACACACACACACTTTGAGATTTGATTTATATACAAACACACAGACACTCCTGGGGAAAGCTGGCACAGGTTTATTAGCTATGCCCCCTTCTACCCAGACTATAAGGGGGTTATCACTGCCACCAACCACTACTTATCAGCTACTATAAAGGCCCTTACCAAAGGGTGTCCAATCTTAATGTGTAATGTTACTATTATCCAAATGGTAAGTGTGTCCAAGACTAAGGCTATTTAGGAGTGGCCTATACAGTGTTACCAAATACATGCAAGTACTCTAAGAGCTTAAATATCTCTAAACAAAACCAGCCATGATTAAAACTTTTAAATATATTTAATAATAAATAATAATAGAACAAGACAATGCTCACTAACTCAATAAGTGACAACAGAGTTCAGAATCACAGGATATATTTTAAAACAACATTGCAGGAGAGTCTCACATAAATACATAAAACATTTAAATTAATCTTACCATATTCCTATCTATCTCTAAGAGAGATACTATGATCTAAGTCTTACTTACCAAACAAAGCAAATGCAAATGAGAAGTGGTGAAGATGGATGTATTCAGATCCAGAGACAAATGCAAAATGCCCAGACTTCTTTCTGATATAGTTCTTAAATTATTAATACACATTACTGCTGGGTTAGCTAGATGACATCACTATTTGACACCTGCCTCTAGTTTCCAGGCTAAACAAATACCAACAGAATTTAACATGTCTCTATGAAAAATACGTATCTCTTTGAAGCTGACACTTATATCATAGAAGGCTTTGCCTGAAACTGGAAGTTGCAAAACAATTAACACTTTTACATTTCAAACCTAGTAATTATTTCTCTCTTAAGACAATAGAAAGGAACTCTAGCTGTAGGCATTCTAGCTGTGGTAAACACAATCGTAAAACTCTTCACTTATTTTCTCAGAGTTTGCAAGTTAACTCTTTATGTCCTAATTTCTACTATGAAAACATACTTTTGCATAGGCGTATAGTCCATATACATTTCTGCTCTTTTCCAGCAGGGTACACAATAGTTATATTTTTGAAGCTCAGGACATAACATACAGGTTACTTACATTTGTAGACAAGTCTATGGATCATATTAATATTTACAATGACATAGAATTATTTACAAAGTTCTAGCTAGCTGGCTGGCAGCCTTAGCAGTGTATGCAAAATGAGGTGACAGATTTAAATAGTTAACTGTTAGAGGTTACAAGCAAGAGAAAAGGATGATTGTTGAGGGAGGGTAATTGCTGCTATGGTTAGTAATGATGAGAGGTAGAGAGAAAGGTGGTGTAAGGTGGATTAGGTAAGGTAAACAAGTAAGGTAAAATATGTTTGGACTATACAGAGGCTAGCTGGAGTGTCAGCAGACCAGAAAGAAGTGGGTGAGAGCATGAACATAGCCAGCCAGAGAAGAGATGTTGTCTAAGAGACTTCTTAAAGACCGTGGGGTAACTGATGGAAGTGATTGAAGATGAGGAGTGTTCCAAAGTTTTGAGACAGTAAAAGAATAGAGCATTTGACCAGCTGAGAGACTGGGTTTTTCTACATTCAGCAGTGTTTTATTTTCTGATCTGAGAAGTCTGTTAGGGGGATATAAAGACAGTAAAGAGGAAAGAGAAGGGCATGCTGTGGGTTTATATATAATTGTATGGCAGTAGTTAACGGTAAATAGTTGAGATAAAGTGGTAGTTGTAGCCAGTTGAGTTGCCATAGAGAAGAACAGTGATGTGCAGAGAATCTTTCATTTGTTGCAAAGTTGGCAACCTTATTGTAACATGAGTCAAGTTTGGTTTTTAGAGAGGACTGTATATTGATGAGGATAGAGGCACCATATAGTAGGGATGGTTGTAGGAAGGCTGAGGCTAGAGCCTTTTTTGCAGTGAGGTTAAGGTAATAGTTGTGCCTATACAGGATGCCCAGTTTCTGATGTGTTTTTTGATGTTACTGTGGATATGGAGGTCAAATATTAGGTTTTCCATCAGTAATGACACCTAACAGTTTGGTGCTAGAGACAACTTCAATGATAGTATTATTCTGGGAGAAGATTGAGAATTGTTTCTTATTGAGAGGGGTGTTTTTTTTTGGGGGGGTGAATAAAATGAGTTTAGTCTTGTTGGGGCTGCGAACAAGATGATTATTTCACATCCAAGTTTCAGTGGATGCAAAGGCTTGTTGGGTTAGAAGTTGTAACTTTGAAGAGGACTTGGCAGTGCAGATGATTATAGAATCATCTGCATAATGGATCACATTGTCTTGAGTAAGGGAATTATGGAAGTAATTAATAAATGTATTAAACCAAAGGGGGCCCAGTATGAATCCTTGGGGTACTCCCGTGGTAATGTTGAGGAAGGGTGAACAGGAATGCTGCCATTTAGTTGATTGTTGTCTACCAGAAAGATAATTTGAGAATCAGTTTGGGGTAGGGGGTGCGATACCTAAATTATAGAGCTTGGTGAGTAAAAGGGGATGGGATATATTACTGAATGCTTTTGAGAGGTCAAGGAAGAGTGAGGAGGTAATGAGGCCAGCATCATGAGCCTGATTTACTGTGTCTGTAAAGGAGATGAGAGCTGTATTAGTGCTGTGGCCTGGCCTAAAGCCATGTTGGGTAGTGGAAAGAAGTTGGTTATTAACTAAATGGTTAAGCTGAGTGTGGACACATTTTTCTTATATTTTGGAGATGGGGAGAGAATAGCGATATGTCAGAAGTTGGAGGTGTCTGAGTTATTGCCACCTTTGTGGAGTGGAAGATTGTATGCTTTCTTCCAGATATTTGGTATATGGGATTCCTGAATAGATCTATTGAGAAGTATACTGATGGGGTAAGCAATGGAGCTTATGGATAGTTGTAGGAATTTAGCAGGTAAGTTATCAGGAGCAGTGGAGCAAGGTTTGAGTTTTTGAAGGAGTTTTTTGTAGTGGAAATAGGTATAGGAGAGAAAGAAAAGTTAGGTAGAGAGGAAGGTGTAGAATGTGTTGATGGTTGGTCAGGTGAGTTGGGGTTAGTATTTGGTAAAGTGATGGTCAGCTTAGCTATAGTGTTGATGAAGTATGAATTAAAAAGTGAGGCTATCTTGGAGGGTTTTTTGTCAGGGTGTGGGCATGGATTGTTTGACCCTAGGTGAAGTAGGGAATTGATTGCTCCCCGGAACTTCTTTGGGTTTAGTTTATGCTGGCCCTGTAAACTATGCAAGTATTCTTTTTGTTTTTAATGACTAGTTGTTTAGCCTGATTACGTAGCTGTTTATATAGAGCAAGGTCAGAGAGATTTTTATATTTTTGACAGGCTTTCCAAGCTTTGTCTCTAGTGGACATGATTTGCTTTGTGGGTTTGGTGAGCCAGTTGGCATGATTAGTCTTAACTCCTTTTAGTCAGGGTGGGGCTACACTATCTAAGATCTTGAGAAATGTTGAATTGAAGAATTCAACTGCATTATCTAGAGATATAGATTTTAATGTTGCCTAGTTGGTACATTGTAGAATTTCATTAAAGGTATCTGCTGAGAAGGGGGGGGGTAGGTCTCTAGTTTATTTTAGTTGGTGATTACTTAAAGCTGAGGTGGTTTTACATATTATGAAAGCTGGTAAGTGGTCACTAATACTATTTGGTTGTGTGCCAAAGGTGGAAATTGTGTTGGGGTCAGACACTAGGATTCAATCCAGGACTAAGCCTTGATTGGTTTTGTTACTGAATCTTATTATATCAGTGATCAGCTGGGTGTAGTTGTATAGATTTATGATGGGGGGGGGATCTTGGTTAGTGATATCTAGCCAATTAAAGTTTATGTCCACTAAGATGATTGTTTCATTTTTAATATTATTGGATGACCAGGCAATGATAACCTCTAATATAGGAATATTATTGCCTGGTGGAATGTATAAGACCATGATGCAGAGGCTTTTATAGTTATTCAGCTTCAGGAGAGATACTAGAAGCTCTGCTGTGGAAAATTGTGGAATAGGTTTAGTATATGGGACTATGGTGTAGGCATTTGGGTATATCAAGGCAACGCCACCGCCTTTTTTATGTGGCCTGTTGGTTCTATGACAAGTATAGTTAGGGGGAAGGAATTCGGCATCTTTGATAAATGGTTTAAGCCACGTCTCAGTTATGGCAGTGAAATCAGGTTGGTTTTGATTTATCCATGCATGAAAATGAGGGATTTTGTTTCTGATGCTTTGTAGATTGATAGTTTAGGGATTTTATGGAGTTGGGTTAGTTGTAGGAGGCAGAGAATAAGCCTGGGTCTGGATATATGTCACCACATATTATTAGGTTTAAAAGGATGGTTAGATTTACTGAAAGCAGCTGGTTTTTAATTTTGTTGAGGCAGTTGAGTTTAGACTCTCAAAAAGCAGCACAAATAACTGTCAAAAAACAGGACTAAAAAATAAAATGCAGTATCTGTAGGTTCACCGACACACTTTTTTTGAAAAACAATAACTTCAGTTAGTGCTTTCATCTCGTTTTACTCCTGCAGTTGAGTTTAGAGCTAGAAGAGTGGACCTTAAGTAGGGAAAGAGCTTTTAGTTTAGTTTGTAGAGTTATGTCTGTAGCATATAGAGTAGAGCCTATTTTGGAGTAGCTGGGGAGAGATTGTGTGTGTGTGGATGCTGTGCATGATGGTTTGAAAGGTAGATGGGTTGTTTGATGGCATGTTAGGTGAAGGAGCAGATAGAGGTATAGAGAGAGAGTAATGATAATAGTATTAGAGATGCAAGGTATTGTGGCAGGGTGGAATTATTGAATGAAAGGAGAGTAGAAGATTGAGGAAAAACTAGTAGTGCAGAGGTAGTATTTATAAGGGATATAAAAGTGTTATGTGTAAAGGGACGTGAGTGTGGGATGTGTGAGATGGTAGGGTAAGAGCTGTGCTGTTTGGATGTCTGATTAAGAGGAGTGTAAAGGTGGGAGAAGGAACTGAAACAGCAGGTTTCCGGGGTTCAGCTGATAAAGTTTAATAGTACAGTCAGATACAAGGAGGTGGAATAGAAGTGTGAATACGAAGGAGCGTAGTAGTAGGGGTGAGAGGTTATGGGAGGTGATTAGATTAATAAGGGGTGTGATAGGTAGAGCACAGTGAGTTCGGGAGCTCATTTAACTTTGTTTAATCATAATTGTAGTGTTTATTTTATCTCTGATTATATAACTCTTGGAAAGAAACTGAACTGGTATTAAAATATTCCAGGTTGCTTATGACTTATTCATCTCATACCCAAATCATAGTCTGTTGATTAATTACTGATGTCCTAATTTATATAGGTAAAGCTAAACAAAAATCTGATGTCCTGGACAATAATGCAGACAACCCATTTGTAGCACACCTTAACTCTACAAATGATTTAAAATTAAAAACTTCTGGATTGATGGAATTGTGAAGAAATATATACTATTTTAAGTAAAACACTGCAAAATGTATTTTAGATAGAAGAAAATATATTTTGAAATGTAATAGTCTGCAGCCCGTAACATTAAATATAGAAGTTAAATGAAACTTTCATTACTAGCATCTTTATAATTTTTGGGCAAACAATGCTTAAAATTAGTAATCCATCACATAACCTGCACTGTCATCAACGATGGAGATTAATCAGCACCATTGTTGCACTGCAAAGCAAGAAATGAAATCAGCATCTGTAGAAAAAAAAATGTAGCAGCTTGAGTCCGATTTACTCACAGACCACAGTCTGGCAGCCTGGGATAAGGACAGGTTGAAGCATGCCATGTGCTCTAACTTGAATAACGTGTTTGGACAAGGTATGGCATCTGTGCTTAGAGTGGAGCTGTTGCACCTCACCTGAGCACATTATTTGAGTTCATGTCAGGTGAGTGTAAGGGGTGTGGTGAGGGAGTGAAATGTGATGGGACTTTATGTTAGGTTTTTAGACAGTGATCACAGTGATCAGAGCAGTTATGTTTAGGGAATGGGAGGGAAAAATTATGGTTAAGGAGCAACAGGGCAAATTTAGGTTTAGGGAATGCTAGTGAAGTTTACCGTTAGGGAGCAATAGGTCAAATTTAGGTTTAGGGTGTTGAAGGGAAGTTTAGAGTTAGGGAGCAATAGAGCAAATTTAGGTTTAGGGTGCAATAAGATGAATTTAGGTTAAGGGAGTGCTAGTGAAGTTTAGGGTTAGGAAGCAAGATGGTGATTTTAGGTTTAGGGACTGCTAGTGAAGTTTAAGGTTAGGGAGCAATAGGGCAAATTTAGGTTTAGGGAGTTGAAGGGAAGTCTAGAGTTAGGGAGCAATAGAGCAAATTTAGGTTTAGGGTGCAATAGGATGAATTTAGGATAAAGGAGTGCTACTGAAGTTTAGGGTTAGGGAGCAAGAGGGTGATTTTAGGTTTAGGGACTGCTAGTGAAGTTTAAGGTTAGGGATCAATAGGGCAAATTTAAGTTTAGGGAGCAATAAGGTAAATTTAGGTTTAGGGAGCTGAAAGGAAGCTTAGGGTTAGGGAGCAATAGAGCAAATTTAGGTTTAGGGAGCAATAAGGTGAATTTTGGTTTAGGGAGTGCTAGTGAAGTTTAGGGTTAGGGAGTAGGGAAAGGTGTTTTAGGTTTAGAGAACAAGAGGGGAGCTTTACAGTTAAGGAGCTACCTTGGAATTTAGGTTTAGGGAAGGTGGCAGGAAATTTAAGGTTAGAGAGTGACTGGGGACTTTAGGTTTAGGGAGTGGAAGAGGAGTTTTACGATTACAGAGCAATAGGAGGAATTTACATTTAGGGAACAGACAAAGAGTTTCAGGGTTATTCAGTAATCTGGGATTTTAGGTTTAGGGTGCAGGAGGAGAGTTTTTGTATAAGGGTTCGGAAGGGAAGCAAAAAAAAAAAAACTCCTTTTCTCTCTTCCACTGCCAGGTCAAGTAATGGTAAAGGGATCCTTCTGGCCCAGCTGGAGATTAGTCTTAATGTTATTGCAGGAGCCTCACAAAACAAAACCATTAAACTCTGAACTATTTTTAATTCAATTTGTCATTTTATTAATAGCTCCAAAGAACACCACTATCTCGCACTCACAGAGGCAAAATGCCCCCCATAACAAAGATCCATTCTTGTACTTGGCACCCAGCTATTTGAGCTGCTTTACCTTGATTCCTTTGGTCCTCTCTAAATCAAACTTCATGAAGAAACATCCTGTTATATTTTATGCAGCCTGTCACAAAGCATTCTAACTCTATCCAGCCATAGCTAAGAAAATCAAAGAAGGAGAAAGAGTCAGGACCATACACTTTAATGATAAAAAGAGGTAGTATAAAAACAAATAAAGATGAGCATTTTCACATTGACAACCAATGTTTCTTCAGATCTAAAAACCTAAAAACTTTTTACTATTTAAATGACCATAAGCCAATCAGAAATGCCCAAAGCAGTTACATCACTATTGGGTGGATAGGATACATTGTATTAATTCAATTAAAAATATATCCTTCTAAGTGAAAAACAATATATTTAAACAGCATGGCTATTCTAAATAACATTAAATGTAAAAGTATAAGTAATAAACAATGATAAATGCTCTACAGCAAACTACCACTAATGAAACCTTTCATTCGTGCTCGATATATTTTCAGTCATGGCATTGAAGTATGGCTCTGATGATACCATTTGTATATTTTCTGTCCTTTATTTGTATTTGGCGCTTCATTTCAGTATCATGTAGTCATTTATGTACCTAGCATACCGTACATTTTTAATCTAATGCTACCATGCTGCTTGGGACTCTCGATCATCCCCTTCTTGCACTTCCTTGTTTTTATACTATTTTGCACAGTGCAGTGTGATAACTGCCTCTGAGAGCCAGCAATATTTTTTCTCTGTTCTATGCCTTTGGCTTGAATTTCAGATATTTTTCGTGCGCTACACTGTTCCAGAAAATCATTCAAGGAAACCCCAACACCCCCCCCCCCCACACACATATATATATATATATATATATATATATATATATATATATATATGTGTATATATATATATATATATATATATATATATATATATATATATATATATATATATATGAATGATTTTCTGTGGAGGAAAATGTTCGGCATTAAGGTGTCCATCTTTTGTTTTCTGCTGTCCATAGAAGATTAAGTAATTTTACTTTGAGTATAAGTAGGTAAGCCTTTCTTGACAGATACATTTCCTTAATACATTTTGAGAACTCATAGTAGTTAATGACTGGTGACCAGATCATGCTTCTTTGTACTACATTGAGAATTTTAGCTGCTCTGAGTGCAAGTTTAAAAAAGTGTAGCATTGCAAAGTGTCTAACAACTTTAAAAGCTGTTGTCTAATAACACACTTCACTCCTTGCTGATTTCTGTGTGACAGCATGAGGTATGTTCATCTTTTAATACTGTTAGATGGTTTCATATGAAGTTCCATGGTGGCTGCAGTGTGCATGGTTGAGTAAGGTTAATTTTATTATTTATTCCCTTGTTTATTAATTTACTATAACAAGCTTGTTATATATAGATTCTCACATGTAAACCTTGCTTTAAAAATAATTTTTCTCTCTATCTTTTAGAGTATATTCAGCCCTACTTATGTAGTCCATTTTTAAACAGTGATTTTATGACTATCATAGTGTGTGTGTGTGTGTGTGTGTGTGTGTGTGTGTGTGTGTGTGTGTGTGTGTGTGTGTGTGTGTGTGTGTGTGTGTAGAGAGAGATAGACAGACAGATAGATAGATAGATAGATAGATAGATAGATAGATAGATAGATAGACATATTAGAAAGATAAAGTTTTAATTAAGAAAGTTTTTCTACTGGCAGTAGATAAGCCTTCTTCATGAGTCTTGGGACTTAAAGGCCTTGTCCACTGTGTACAACATTCTGAAATTGCATCAGCTTGACCACGGAATTTAATAGTCCTGTCACATTGTATCCTGTGACAAACATTACTTGTTAAACATTTTATGATGTAATGGTTTGCAGACACATGCAAAATTAGAGGTAATAGTGTTTTAAAATATACATAAACATAAATTGATTAAAAATTAGAAATGGAATAAGACTATTAAAATAAAAATTACAGGTTTCAAAGCTCTATAGTTCAGCAATGTGTGGTTGTACTTAACAGAAATCTGTTATCACAAATTAAAGGCAAATTAGTAAGGGGATATAATGCATTCATTCTTAGGGATTGTCCATTATATAATCTCTCAGCATGCATAACTATATTTTATTTTTTATATTTATTTCTTAATTTCAAATCCATGTATGATTCCTTCAAATTTATTATAATTAACATATTTCAAAAATCAGTTGATGCTTCCACCACTACCTTCATTTGGAAGAGAAAAAAAAAAACTGAATGAATGAATAAATAACTTTAAATATTTACCATCTGAGTTATATTTTCAAATCAACTCTATCACGTTTCACATAGATGTTAAAAATAAGCCATCACTTATCAATTGGAAACTTGCAATTCTCTCAAACAGGTTGGTTCTTATTTTCAACATAATTCTTTTTGTATCCATGCTGACTGAAACCAGTACCTTAGTCATAAATTTTGAAACTATTTGCATTCTGCATGGGATCCAGATATTATGAGAATCCTCTCCAAAAGAATATCTTTAAATATTTTTTACTAGCATAAAAGTTCTCTAAAGGATTGAAAGTACATTTAATACATTTTCCAAAAACATCCAAACTCCTCATTTACTAATGGTATAACAAGTCCTTTTCATCATTCCTCTAATATGAGGAACAGTAGTGACTCTGATTTTTTTAGTAGAATTTAAAAAAAGATATCTCTTTATTGATGTTGGAAAACATATTTGTATTATTTAGGAATTTATCAGTTAATGAATTTATTTCTAAACTGTCAACATCAGGGTCACATAATTCCCTTATCATTATAGTATGAAACATATTCAAAGTAATATTAAAAAAAGTCTATCCAAGGACATAACATTTGTGGAATTATAAAAACAAAACTTTTTATCACATCTTGATTAGCAAATAAATGAACATTCTTTGGATTACATTGTAAACTGCCCAAAATCTTCAAAGGGTGTATTTGGCACAGCCCGTAGAACATCTTATAAAACTTATTATCACAAAGATTTTATCAAATGAAAATATTAAGAAAAAAATGAATACTGAAAAGTCTAGATGATTATTTACTCCATATCCAGCATCTACTTCTTCTTCTTCTTCTTTCGGCTGCTCCCATTAGGGGTCACCACAGCCGATCAACTCTTTCCATTTCTTCCTCTCCTTTGCATCTTGCTCTGTCACACCAAACTCCTGCATGTCCTCTCTCACCACATCCATAAACCTTATCTTAGGCCTCCCTCTTTTCCTGTTACCTGGCAGCTTCATCCTTAGCATCTTTTTCCCAATATACTCTGCATCCCTCCTCAGCACATGTCCAAACCAATGTAATCTTGCCTTTCTGGCTTTGTCTCCAAACCTTCCAACTGGGCTGACCCTCTAATATACTTATTCCTAATCCTGTCCATCCTCATCACACCCAGTGCAAATCTTAACATCTTCAACTCTGCCATGTCAAGCTCTGACTCCAGCCTTTTTGTCAATGCCACTGTCTCCAACCCATATAATATAGTTGGTCTCACTACCTTCTTGTAGACCTTCCCTTTCACTCTTACTGTTACTCGTCTGTCACAAATTACTCCTGACACTCCTCTCCACCCACTCCATCCTGCCTGTACTCTCTTCTTCACCTCTCTTCCACACTCACCATTACTCTGAACTGTTGATCCCAAGTACTTAAACTCATCCACCTTCACCACCTCTACTCCCTGCATCCTCACCATTCCTCTATCCTCCCTCTCATTCACATATTCTGTCTTAGTCCTGCTGACCTTCATTCCTCTTCTCTCTAGAGCATATCTCCACCTCTCCAGGGTCTCCTCCACCTGTTCCCTACTCTCACTACAGATCACAATGTCATCTGCAAATATCATAGCCCATGGGGACTCCTGTCTGATCTCGTCTGTCAACCTGTTCATCACAGTTGCAAATAAGAAAGGGCTCAGAGCTGATCCTTGATGTAATCCTACCTCCACCTTAAATGCATCCATCACTCCCACTGCAGACCTCACCACTGTCACACTACTCTAGTACATATCCTTTACCACTCTTACATACTTCTCTGACACTCCCAACTTCCTCATACAATACCACAACTCCTCTCTAGGCACCCTGTCATATGCTTTCTCTAAATCCAGAAAGACATAATGCAACTCCTTCTGACCTTCTCTGTACTTCTCCATCAACACTCTCAGAGCAAACATCACATTTGTAGTGCTCTTTTCTGGCATGAAACCATACTGCTGATCACTAATCATCACCTCCCTTCTTAACCTAGTTTCCCCTACTCTTTCCCATAACTTCATGCTGTGATTGATCAGTTTAATCCCTCTGTAGTTACTACAGCTCTGCACATCACTCTTATTCTTAAAAATCAGTACCAAAACACTTTTTATCCATTCCTCAGGCATCCTCTCACTTTCCAAGATTAAACAATCTAGTTAAAAACTCCACTGCCATTTCACCTAAACACCTCTATGCTTCCACAGGTATGTCATTTGGACCAACAGCCTTTCCATTCTCCATCCTCTTCATAGCTATCCTTACTTCCTCCTTGTTAATCCACTGCACTTCATGATTCACTACCCACACATCATCCAACCTTCTCTCCCTCTCATTCTCTTCATTCATAAACCCCTCAAAGTATTCTTTCCATCTGCTCAACACACTCTCCTCACTTGTGAGTATGTTTCCCTAATTATCCTTTATCACCCTTACCTGCTGCACATCTTTACTAGCTCGGTCCCTCTGTCTAGCCAATCGGTACAGGTCCTTTTCTCCCTCCTTAGTGTTCAACCTTTTATACAACTCTTCATATCCAGTATCTACTGATAAACTTAATAGAGTATCCCAGGGTGTCCTTGGTGAACCCTCTCTTCATATTAATTTATTCAATTTTTAAAACTTATAATACCATGAATACATTGGAGGAATTAACACATTTTTATATAAAGAGATCAAAAATAGTACATTTTAAGTTTACAGAATTAGTATGTCTGGCAAATAATACTTTAATATTAGACCACGTCTTCATCTTCATAGTGTATAATTTATCACATATATATATATATATATATATATATATATATAAAGATATATATATATATATATATATATATATATATATATATATATATATATATACAGTTTGTACTTCCTGTATATGTGGATCTAGTCTTGTAAACTTCCAACCTAATATTTTATTTGCTCTGTTATTTTTAAGTTCAGCATAATTTATGTTATTTCTTTTAAAAAAACAATTTTTTATTTTATAAGAGCTGATTTTATAACCTGCCATTTTTATGCAATGTGTAGTTTTAAAGAAATTCTCCAAAGGATCTTGGACATTTGATTAGGTTAAAATAATATCTTCTTAGTAGGCTATATATGTAACAGATCTATTGTACATTTGAACGTGAATAATATTTTTATTCAAATTTAACACTCTTAAAATTAAATCTATTGCTATCCAAAAGAGCAAGAGTGATGAAGTATAGCCTTGATAGACTCCCCTCAGTTTTTGTTGAATGTCAGGGCATTGTTTATTATGATTCAATATTAGGATTCAAAAATAATTCTTGTATAAGGTTGGAAGCCACTTTTAGAATATCAGAAAAGGATACAATTTAAAGTATATAATCTCTACTTATACTGTTCAATGTCTTATACGTGTGTGTGATATAGGAAGCTAATCTAGTTTGACTAGAGTCTTTTTTTCATTTAAATAAGCAACTAAATTGCTTTTAAAATTTTTAAGGCTAATGTCATATTTTTATCAGGTAAAAATCCAAATTGATTAGGATGTATCAAATGTTGAAGCATTGCTACTACATCATTATTAAATAACTTGGCTAAACTTGTAATCTGCATTTAATAAGGCCATGGGTCTTTAATTTTCTACTAAAGGTATATATTTTCCACTTTTTAACATAATTATTTTTGCTAAGAAGAAATAATGATCTACAGACACTGGAGTAATTATTAAATAATTATCTAATTTTAATAAAAGTGGAATAATTAAATCTTTAAGGAATTTAAATATCTGGAGAGGATTCCATTTAAATATTTTGCTTTTTTACAATTTCCCATGTTAATTACTTTCTTAATAGGATATAATATTAATATATACCTTGGAAATTATAAAGAATTATCATTATTTGGCATTAAAATTGTCTAATAACTTGTTTTAAAGAGAGACTGTTTATACCAGAAATACTGGCAAAATATTTAGAAATGCCTCCATAATTAAGTTATCAGATGTTATTTCAGATTAAATTTTCATAATATTTATATAAAGGGATTGCGGATCCATATTATAGATTTAAAAAAAAAATCCTCCCACTTCTGCCTTATAAAAATTGTATTTTTATTCCTCATTAATTTACTTTGAATGAAATAATGAAATCTTTTCTATCACTTGTAAAATTTCTTGACTTTTAGAAATATATTTGCATAATTAACTTCCATAAGATATTCTATAGATGCTGAGTGAATAGTCTCATATAATTTTCTCTTTCTTTTCTTTTTTTCTTTCAACCTTTTTAGAACATTAGTAAACATCCAAACAAGTATATACACTTTGAATGCTGCACAATGCATTTGAAAGGTGACAACAGAATCCCCATTTTATCCCTAAATTTCTGAATATATTATGTGATTTATTGTTTAAAAATGTTAATACTTGATGATTAAAGGCTTAATATGTAGCCCAGCACTAAATGTTTTCCTAACATCACTACTTAGCAACTTATTATTATAGGTGAATGGTCTGATAATATTCTTAGAAAATTTTTTTTTTTTTTTTTCCGCAGCTAAGGGGAATTGAGTCTTTTTGCAAAAATGTGTAGCTATTTTCACTTCAAATCTAATTGCATATAATCTTATTTAGCTGTATGGCATTCTTGATTGCAGAGAAGTCTCCTAGGTGGATGAAATCCATAAATGTCACTATTTTACTTTTTTACTGAAACAATGTTTTTTTGCAGGGATAAATGCATATTAAAATTCCCTGCCAAAATACTGTTCTATATTAAATTCAATGAAGAGCTTTTTTAAATTATTTAAGATTTCTGTAAAAAGTGCATAAATTGATCCAATAATAAATTTCAATTTCCAAACAGATAACTTTAGTAGTAAAATTTCATTTATGTATCCATATATTGATCTATAACAGGAATTTCTGACAAATTCACAAGAATTGTCATGCCAGTCTATTTTATTGCAATTAGAATTAATAAAATTCTGTACATCTATTCTTCAACAAAATATAATGTTTCTTTAAGGTTTTTCCTTTAAAAATTTTATTAGTTGTCTCAGAGTTATCTAGCATACAGTTAAAGTCTCCTCCTATTATTAGGATACCCTTATTTACCCTATTAATTAGTTCTATTTGCTTTTTAACTGTAGATACTCATATTCCAGGAATCCAATATACGTTTACCAGAGTCCAAATTCTATTCTGAAATCTTATTATTACAATTGATAGTAACCCCTCTTTATCTTCATAGTTGTAAATAACCTGAGGATTAGCTACACTTTTTCTCTATAAAACTAAGACTCCTCTAGTTGTTTTTTATATGAGGAGTCAGAAAGAATTAAGTAGTTATTGGGTATCCAAGTAAAGTTGTCATCAGTTTTAAAGTGAGATTCTTGTAGAAATATAACTTGTGCTTTTTGTAATTTTAGGTATCGTAATTAATTTGATCTTTTTATTGGATTATTTAAACCATTGATATTTAAAGAAAGCAATGTTATGTCTGTCATTTCTATAGATAATTATATTATGATTTTGGAAAGATACATTGTTAAAGTTCTATTATTGTTGAAGATTTGTGAAAATATATATATATTATATATATTTTTTTAAAAAGTAATTCGGATTGAACAAATTTCTTTCTTTGATAGTTTAACAAATGTTTCAATTTGGGCCACAAAAGAAAATAAAAAAATGAAAAATGAAGCAACAACACATTTTATTTGAATGAATAATAACTTTATTACATTATTCCACAAACATGAAGTGCTTAGCACTCCTAATCTAATTGAACTAATAAGATCAAACAGATTTTCCCTCGAGTTCGTCAATCGCATGAAAAAAGATGTTTAAGGTTGAGCTCCATTTATTGAAATCCTGAAGATATCTTAATTTCAAATCCATGTATGATTGCTTCAAATTTATTATAATTAACATATTTCAAAAATCAGTTGATGTTTCCATTACCTTCATTTGCTAGAGAAAAAAAAACTGAATGAATGAATAAATAACTTTAAATATTTACCATCTGAGTTATATTTTCAAATCAACTCTATCACATTTCACATAGAAGTTAAAAATAAGCCATCACTTATCAATTGGAAACTTGCAATTCTCTCAAACAGGGTGGTTCTTATTTTTAACATAATTCTTTTTGTAGCCATGCTGGCTAAAACCAGTACCTTAGTCATAAATTTTGAAGCTATTTGCATTCTGCATGAGATCCAAATATTATAAAAATCCTCTCCAAAAGAATATCTTTAAATATTTTTTACTAGCATAAAAGTTCTCTAAAGGAATGAAAGTACATTTAATAAATTTTCCAAAAACATCCAAACTCCTCATTTACTAATGGTATAACAAGTCCTTTTTATCATTCCTCTAATATGAGGAACATTAGTGACTCTGATTTTTTTAGTAGAATTTAAAAAAAATATCTCTTTATTGATATTGGAAAACATATTTGTATTATTTAGGAATTTATCAGTTAATTAATTTATTTCTAAACTGTCAACATCAGGGTCACATAATTCCCTTATTGTTATAGTATGAAACATATTCAAAGTAATATTAAAAAAAAAATCTATCCAAGGAAATAACATTTGTGAAATTATAAAAACAAAACTTTTTATCACATCTTAATTAGCAAATAAATGAACATTCTTTGGATTACATTGTAAACTGTCCAAAATCTTCAAAGGGTGTATTTGGCACAGCCTGTAGAACATCTTATAAAACTTATTATCACAAAGATGTTACCAAATGAAAATATTAAGAAAAAAATGAATACTGAGAAGTCTAGATGATTATTTACTCCATGTCCAGCATCTACTTCTTCTTCTTTTGGCTGCTCCCGTTAGGGGTCGCCACAGCAGATCAACTGTTTCCATTTCTTCCTCTCCTCTGCATCTTGCTCTGTCACACCAACCACCTGCATGTCCTCTCTCACCACATCCATAAACCTTATCTTAGGCCTCCCTCTTTTCCTGTTACCTGGCAGCTTCATCCTTAGCATCTTTTTCCCAATATACTCTGCATCCCTCCTCAGCACATGTCCAAACCAATGTAATCTTGCCTCTCTGGCTTTGGCTCCAAACCTTCCAACTTGGGCTGACCCCCTAATATACTTATTCCTAATCCTGTCTATCCTCGTCACACCCAGTGCAAATCTTAACATCTTCAACTCTTCCACGTCAAGCTCTGACTCCTGCCTTTTTGTCAATGCCACTGTCTCCAACCCATATAACATAGCTGGTCTCACTACCCTCTTGTAGACCTTCCCTTTCACTCTTACTGGCACTTGTCTTTCACAAATCACTCCTGACACTCTTCTCCACCCACTCCATCCTGCCTGTACTCTCTTCTTCACCTCTCTTCTACACTCACCATTAATCTGAACTGTTGATCCCAAGTACTTAAACTCATCCACCTTCACCACCTCTACTCTCTGCATCCTCACCATTCCTCTATCCTCCCTCTCATTCACACACATATATTCTGTCTTAGTCCTGCTGACCTTCATTCCTCTTCTCTCTAGAGCATATCTCCACCTCTCCAGGGTGTCCTCCACCTGCTCCCTACTCTCACTACAGATCATAATGTCATCAAATATCATAGTCCATGGGGACTCCTGTCTGATCTCGTCTGTCAACCTGTCCATCACCATTGCAAATAAGAAAGGGCTCAGAGCAGATCCTTGATGTAATCCTATCTCCACCTTAAACACACCTGTCACTCCCACTGCAGACCTCACCACTGTCACACTACCCTCGTACATATCCTGTACCACTCTTACATACTTCTCTGACACTCCTGACTTCCTCATACAATACCACAACCCCTCTCTAGGCACCCTGTCATATACTTTCTCTAAATCCAGAAAGACACAATGCAACTCCTTCTGACCTTCTCTGTGCTTCTCCATCAACACTCTCAGAGCAAACATCGCATCTGTAGCGCTCTTTCCTGGCATGAAACCATACTGCTGATCACTAATCATCACCTTCCTTCTTAGCCTAGCTTCAACTACTCTTTCCCATAACTTCATGCTGTGACTGATCAGTTTAATCCCTTTGTAGTTACTACAGCTCTGCACATCACCCTTATTCTTAAAAATCAGTACCAAAACAATTTTTCTCCATTCCTCAGGCATCCTCTCACTTTCCAAGATTTCATTAAACAATCTAGTTAAAAACTCCACTGCCATTTCACCTAAACACCTCCATGCTTCCACAGGTATGTCATTTGGACCAACAGCCTTTCTGTTCTCCATCCTCTTCATAGCTATCCTTACTTCCTCCTTGCTAATCCACTGCAGTTCATGATTCACTATCCACACATCATCCAACCTTCTCTCCCTCTCATTCTCTTCATTCATCAACCCCTCAAAGTACTCTTTCCATCTGCTCAACACACTCTCCTCACTTGTGAGTATGTTTCCCTAATTATCCTTTATCACTCTTACCTGCTGCACATTTTTACTAGCTCGGTCCCTCTGTCTAGCCATTCGGTACAGGTCCTTTTCTCCCTCCTTAGTGTCCAACCTTTTATACAACTCTTCATATCCAGCATCTACTGATAAACTTAATAGAGTATCCCAGGATGTCCTTGGTGAACCCTCTCTTCATATTAATTTATTAAATTTTTAAAACTTATAATACCATGAATACATTGGAGGAATTAACACATTTTTATATAAAGAGATCAAAAATAGTACATTTTAAGTTTACAGAATTAGTATGTCTGGCAAATGATACTTTAATATTAGACCACTTCTTCATAGTGTATAATTTATCACACACACACACACACACACACACACACACACACGCACACATATATATATATATATATATATATATATATATATATATATATATATATATACAGTTTGTACTTCCTGTATATGTGGATCTAGTATTGTAAAATTCCAACATATTTTATTTACTCTGTTATTTTTAAGTTCAGTTTAATCTGTTATTTCTTTTAAAAAACAATTTTTATTTTAGAAGAGCTAATTTTATAACCTGCCATTTTTATGCAATGTGTAGTTTTAAAGAAATTCTCAAAAGGATCTTGGACATTTGATTAGGTTAAAATAATATCTTCTTAGTAGGCTATATATGTAACAGATCTATTGTACATTTGAACCTGAATAATATTTTTATTCAAATTTAACACTCTTAAAATCAAATCTATTCCTATCCAAAAGAACAAGAGTGATGAAGTATAGACTTGATAGACTCCCCTCAGTTTTTGTTGAATGTCAGGGCATTGTTTATTATGATTTAATATTAGGATTCAAAAACAATTCTTGTATAATGAAAGCCACTTTTAGAATATCAGAAAAGGATACAATTTAATGTATATAATCTCTACTTATACTGTTCAATGTCTTATGAGTGTGTGTGATATAGAAAGCTAATCTAGTTTGACTAGAGTATTTTTTTCATTTAAATAAGCATCTGAATTGCTTTTAAAATTTTCAAGGCTAATGTCATATTTTTATCAGGTAAAAATCCAAATTGATTAGGATGTATCAGATGTTGAAGCATTGCTACTACATCATTATTAAATAACTTGGCTAAACTTGTAATTTGCATTTAATAAGGCCATGTGTTTATAATTTTCTACTAAAGTTATATCTTTTTCACTTTTTAACATAATTATTTTTGCTAAGAAGAAATAATGATCTACAGACATTGGAGTAATTATTAAATAATTATCTAATTTTAATAAAAGTGGAATAATTAAATCTTTAAGGAATTTAAATACCTGAAGAGGATGCCATTTAAATATTTTGCTTTTTTACAATTTCCCATGTTAATTACTTTCTTAATAGGATATAATGTTAATATATACCTTGGAAATTGTAAAGAATGATCATTATTTGGCATTAAAATTGTCTAATAACTTGTTTTAAAGAGGGACTGTTTATACCAGAAATACTGGCAAAATATTTAGAAATGCCTCCATAATTAAGTTAGATGTTATTTCAGATGAAATTTTCATAATATTTATATAAAGGGATTGCGGATCCATATTATAGATTTTAAAAAAAAAATCCTCCCACTTCTGCCTTATAAAAATTGTATTTTTATTCCTCATTAATTTACTTCGAATGAAATAATGAAATCTGTTCTATCACTTGTAAAATTTCTTGACTTTTAGAAATATATTTGCATAATTAACTTCCATAAGATATTCTACTATTTGATGCTGAGTGAATAGTCTCATATAATTTTCTTCTTTTTCTTTTTTTTTCTTTCAACCTTTTAGAACATTAATGTAACATCCAAAATGTATACACTTTGAATGCTGCACAATGCATTTGAAAGGTGACAACAGAATCCCCATTTTATCCCTAAATTTCTGAATATGTTATGTGATTTATTGTTTAAAAATGTTAATACTTGATGATTAAAACCAATATGTAGCCCAGCACTAAATGTTTTCCTAACATCACTTGTAGCATTATAGGTGAATGGTCTGATAATATTCTTAGAAAATTTTTTTTTCCGCAGCTAAGGGGGGAATTGAGTCTGAAAAATGTGTAGCTATTTTTACACTTCAAATCTAATTGCATATAATCTGGCTGTATGGCATTCTTGATTGCAGAGAAGTCTCCTAGGTGGATGAAATCCATAAATGTCACTATTTTACTTTTTTAATGAAAGAATGTTTTTCTGCAGGGATAAATGCATATTAAAATTCCCTGCCGAAATACTATTCTATATTAAATTCAATGAAGAGCTTTTTAAACTTATTTAAGATTTCTGTAAAAAGTGCATACATTGATCCGATAATAAATTTTAATTTCCAAATAGATAACTTTAGTGGTAAAATTTCACTTATATATCCATATATTGATCTATAACAGGAATTTCTGACAAATTCACAATAATTGTCATGCCAGTCTATTTTATTGCAATTAGAATTAATAAAATTCTGTACAACATCTATTCTTCAACAAAATATAATGTTTCTTTAAGAATATGAATATCCTGAAGACAAACAATATCTTCATTTATATCGGACAAGAATTTCAGTAATTTCATTTTTCTGATTGTGTGATTTAATCCATTTACATCATTTGCAATATTCATATTTCTGTAGTAGACATATGCATCACACACACACAAACACGCACACACACACACACGTAGTTTGGTCGTCATCTGTTTAATCGACTGCATTTGGTCGACTATACAGATAGTCAAAAAGTGTGCAAGAGCGATGATCCCCAGGTAGGGGAATATTAGTTTTCCCCTGAGATTTTGTGATCTTGGAATTAGTATATATAATTAGCAGGGTGTGTGGGTGATCCTGTTTATGCTTTTTTTTTTTAATATTATTTGCATATGCTGAGAAGCGACCTTAGCTCATGCATAATAGGAAGTCATTGTTTCCATTTTTGATGTAGAGTGGTTTACCTTAAGGATGTTAACATTCATGTTAGTCGACCAACTGAAGGTAACTCACACATGCACACACACACACACACACACACACACACACACACATATATATATATATATATATATATATATATATATATAAAATAGCATGGCTATAATCAATCTCTTTTTTCCAGGTTGTAAAGCCCATCCTGTAAGCTAGTTTTTTTTTTTTTTAAACATTGCTCAGAGAAGCATTTTGACTACTAGGATATTGAAAAAGTCAATTATTGTCTTTTGAATAGAGGCAACACTATCTAAATTTCTGGTATCCCCACATCATAGGTTGTATCTCCATGACTGCACATTAAAAACAGTAAAGACAAATGATGCCACTAAAAAAACATAAAATGGCAACAATGTGGGGTCTTTAAGTGCTGTAAATGTATCCATAATTGACCATGCATAACAGTAAGCAATCACTACAGATCTCCAGGTTATTTGTCTTGTAAAACTGCAATGGTGGCATATTTAACTAACTACCTGTCCTGTGATGCATTTTACATAGACAAAATGGGCAGGGAACTGTTGCAGAGAATTTATCAAAATATTTATGATATTACAAGCCAGGATGATAGAAATACCTTTCACAAACATTCCGCCCAGTGTGTTAATTTTAATAAATTGTATTTTTCTGTCATTGACAAGTGTGAAAAGTCTCCTAGTGAGGGTAAATGGGAGGACATCCTAGACTACAGAGAACTGCTTTCTCAACTGTTCTTAAATGTACCTACTCTACCAGGGCTAAATGAATACATTTCAGTTGTTAGCACTCTTAAATTAAGAGCTACAAAGCTGTAATCCATGTATATCTAGTGAACAAATATACTTTTTACACACTTTTATATACATACGTCCTTAACATACATAGCCCCATAAATTATCCTGTTTTTATAACATTTTAGTAACAACCAGGCTTTTAGGTTATATTTTTTTATTGTATGTATAAGTAATGCCTTTTAATGTATTTAAATTAAAATTTGTTTTACATTTGAGACTTCCACCTTTAAAAAGCTTAGGAGGACATTCAGTTAGTAAAAGCTGATTTTGTCATGTGACTCATTCTTTTAAATGAGGCAGCAATAGATTGTAACAAGAGATTCTGATGAAGTCTTAATGGAAGATGTAAGAAAAAAACACTTACCCACATTTTTATTTTCATTTTAACTATCAAAGTGATTATTCCCTGCATCTTGGGACTTGCTTTAGTGGTGTGGATACTGTTGTCTGGATTCCATAACAATCACAGAATCCTGAGCTTTTAACCAATATCTGTGCAAAAGTCACAGGTAATAATATAATGTATAAATGTACCGAGCTTAGTAGTAACGGTGCATTGAATAATTGAATAATACTCACAAGTAATCCTTAAGTAATGAAAAATTGCTGTCAAAGCATAATCTACAGAAAGAAAGTTGCAGAAATAATCTCACAAGTTAAGCATCCTGATGGTCTTAAATACATAATATATACAGGATAATCTCTCCAGCAACCTTAAGGACAGCTATAGAATATCACCTTAACTCCATTATTATAAAAATATGATGTCTCACTAATGGATTCTGACTGAATCCATACATTTTTAATAAAAGAATAATAAGGGCAAAGGGCAATCATGGCCACATTACCATAGCTAACTTTAGCTAACAATTGGTGTGGGACTTGTTTATGGAACCCAGGTAATACTCCCCAAGGAAAGTGAGGTATAAAAAAGAAGATGTGGAGTATGTGTAAAGAGAGGGGCATGCAAGAGGGATAATGGAATAGGAAAATTAGAGGGAAAGTCAGAGGAACATGGGCATTTTTTTGTGGGAATAGGCCCAACTTTTTATTTTTTAAGAATAGAAGGAAAGGCAAAAGTAAGGAAAGAAGAAGAGAAGGCCATCAGAACAGGCATACCCACAGAACAAATATCATAAAACATGACAGACAAAGGTTGAAAAAAAACCCAGTAAGGACAAATAAGTTACACAGATGGCACACTGCACAAAACAGCCAATGGAAAGTGGTCAAATAAGGTGGGAATACATACCGGCTACAGTGAAATGCAGATAAATATATCTACCTATGTAGTATCAAGTTATGACTTGTTGCAAACTGTGTGTTAGTCATACCTGGATGTATATGACAAATGGTAGATGTGTGTTGTAGGGTACTAAATAAGGATCACAGTACAAATTGCATAAATAAGCACATATCCAAGTAGTCTGTCAGCAGTGCAAGTGTAAGCCAAACTACATCCCAGATGAGCCAACGTAGATCTAAGGATGCTAGATAAGTCCAGCAGGGGACAGAACTGAACTGATGACTATAAATGTGAAAGGCAGACAGCCAAGCACAGTGACAAACAGCAATATTGTAGCAAAGTAGCAAAATGCCTGCTATACACAAGTAGGTGTTGACAATACGTGGCACACATATGCCATGGCAAAGGGAGCACACGGGTGTAGACATATATGCATGTCTGTCAGTGGCCCAAATGGAAAGTACATGAAAGCAATGTCAATACACATACGTAAACTAATGGCATGTAAGAATATTTGCAAAAAGCTAATACTACAACTTAAAAAGTACATCCGGTTGTGCACATGAATTTTAACAATGCACACTGGTTATCACACAAGTATAATAAGATCAAGGATGTATTGCAAACAAGCAGTAGCCACTGATTTGTATGTAGATGTCCTGTATCAGTAAAATGACCATACATTTGGCACTATTCACCATGTCAACAATGTGATACATGACAATGGTCGATAGCTGCAATAAAGGCAAACATATCTACAAAATGTAATACATAAATATGAAGGTGGAAGTGAGGTGGACATCCTGGGTCCACATCAGGGAAAAGAAAGACAACAACATACGTTTACACATTGCAACTGCATGTGTACAGCACACAGGATGCTGAAGCCCACCCCAAAATACATTTAAGCAAATGGCAAATGTAGTTCACATGGGCAGACTGATTGCTGATATCCACAGATATGCACATGTATAAATCACACATACACAGTTATGTGCAATCATGTAACATCAACAGGCATATGTAACCACAGTAAAAATTTCAATCATATACACATATCCTGTTCATAGGTTCATAGGTTGGTACTAGGCTATCAGCCCTAGGGCCCCTACAAGCCTAGCCATAACAATTTTTTGGATATTTCTTCCCACAATATTTACTTCTCTGGACCCTGTCTAGCAGGATGACTGACATGATCCCCAGGGTGAATTTCCAATCTTCCATCCAATCATCAAGGTTCCTTTTGAAGAGGGCCAAGGAGGTGCTCTGCTTGACATGTATGGGCAGTCTATTCCAGAGTATGGGGAGTCTCTGGGTCAGGAACATATCCCTCCAGCATGTTTTGTTCATTGTGATGACAAGGGTTAGATCCCTGGAGCGTGTGGCTCTGAGGGATTGGGATTTCTTTAAGTGGAGCATGTCCAACAGCTCAGGGTTTGACATGACCTTGTATGTTAAGCAGAGATTGCCTCTGAGTAGACGATATGCCACAGTATATAGCTGGAATTTTTTTAGATGGTCAGCATATGGCATCTGCTTTAGGCCTGTGATTCTTTTAGTGAGGTATTTCTGTGGCCTTTTCAGCTGTTGCAGATGTCTTGTGAGGTACATACCAAATGGGGCATTATACTCTATAATGGATCTAATGAGCGATGAGTACAGTGGGACAATGACCTCCTTTTTTCTGGATGAAAAGCCCTTAGTGATGAGGTGTGCCACATAGAAGGATTTCCTGACAGTTGTCGAAAGTAAGACCACTGTCCACCTGTTTGCCTAAGTCTCTCATCACACTTTCGATGTTTAGTGTACTGCCACCTATGTGGTAATTCATGGGTACATGTTTTTTTCCAAAGGGGATATCTATACATTTCTTGGCATTAAGCTTGAGACCATGGCTCTGGCACCAGGCATCTGTTTCTGTAAGGCCCTTTTGTAGAATATCCACATCATTTGGGGATTCAATAATGGCTCCCAGTTTGCAGTCATCTGCTAAATTTGTTAGCCAGAGTCCCTTAGTGTTGGCCTGTACTTCAGAGAAGTAGATGCAAAACAAGAGTGGTCCCAGGACTGAACCCTGAGGTACTCCACTTGTCACTTGTTTGGAGGTGGATTTGGAGTCGGCTACTTTTACAGTCTGGGTTCTGTCAGTAAGTCAGTTGGTAACCCATCGAATGATGTAGGGATTTATGCCCAGCTTAGTAAGTTTATCTATGATTCCAGAGTGGGAGATGGTGTTAAAGGCCTTGGCGAAGTCCAGATAGGCTGTGTGGACCACCTTACCCTCATTCACAGCTCTGGGGACTGATTCAAAGACATCAATCAGGTTCAGGAGACAAGATTGGCCCTTCACAAACCTAAACTGGGTGGGGTCCAGTGTTTGAAGGTTGCCAATGTCTTTGTTTATAAGTTCCATGATAATGCATTCCATGCCCTTGCAGATCAGGCTCGTCAGACTGATGGTATCCAAGGTGGATCCCCCCTTGTGGAGTGGGATAACTGTAGCCGTGCACCACTCAGTGGGCACGAAGCCTGAGGTGAGGCTATGATTAAACATGACACTTAGGTGAGGTGCCAGTTCATTTTGTAGTTCATGTAGTACACAGCCTGGGATATCATCTGGTCCCGTGGATGCTGTATTCTTAGTTTTGGAGAGTGTGGTTTCTACCTGTGTGGCAGTGATTACTGGAATTTGTCAATCTTTTGGTATTGAGATGGGCCCTTTAGGGGGTGAGAGGGGGGTGAAGTTGGCACTAAATTGATTGTGCCAGTGTTGAATAAACAACCACAGGTGTATGTCATGTACCCTGCTCATTACGAAGCAGATGACTCTCTTGTGACCATCATTACAGCACATCAAGGATAGGTCGGTGAATGCTCGTATGTCAAGGATACATTTGTGTGTCAGTATGGATCTGACTATGTGCAGAGTCATGTACAATTATCAGATAATGCATACAACTATTGATGGAAGGTATGAACTTATGTGAATAAGTAATGAATGTGGAAATATAACATAAAACAAACATGTTGCAATGTATTGTGTGAGAATAAATTATCCTTACCACAGTGTATACATTAATGCTACATTGGCATTTGATGCAGTCAGAAAAGGAGGACTGCTCATAGATATGATATACCTGTATATGACCCTCATGTGGTATCAGCATTCCCAACACATGGCACACAACACCACATCATGCCAGTAGGACAGCATGACAACTGACATACAAAACACGTAGGAAATTACTTGTCCTTCTGTTGCACAAACATAATATGGCAACAGACAAATCCAAACCATATCACAGTGGTAGTGCTAGACTGTGGACAACAGCTGCTGTCTGTTTCCCTAAGTAAAACATATGTTTACATGCTAATTGTTGCAGCACTAGCTGCATGTTAATTACCACAATGCATGGACACTGAATATGGATGGAAAGTGTAATGTATTAATGTGTGTGGTATGCACAAAAACATAATTAAATAGCACATGGTAACACACAAGCATGGCAGTTACATGGTCTGCATGCACAACAGTGCCTATAAAGTCCAATCAATTATATGGCAATCAGCATGTTGGCAACGTAACACAATGGAGCACAGAGACAATACATATGGACCTGAGGGACCAGGCTGATGGGGATTAGTCTAAAAATGATCTTCCAGGCTATCTCCCTTAATGGGTCAAACATAGCTCATGCCATATCCTGGAAGAAGTTTCCATTATGTCCCTCATCTGTGTTCAAAACACCTTGGTCACAACCTCCTAGATATTGTCCCAATAATCATCTCTGTTCCAGTCTTGGTGTCATCACATTTGGGATGCAGTAGGCATGATGGTGTGGGCAGGTGCAGGTTCAGCTTTTTTGTTATTGTTTCATCATCATCATCATCATCATCAGAAGACTCCAGCCATTGCCTGGCATATGCACATTGTCTGTATCTGATTGGTGATCATCCACGGGTCCCATGTTCTGTCAAGATGAATCACAAAACACAACAGAAATGAAAACAAATGTTTATAATGCCGCACATTCCCATGAAGAACATAGCTGACCTTAACATGAAACTGATGTGCACATCTGCAATCTAACATACTAAAATTAATGTCCCATTTGTTTGTGAGTTCTGCAAATACAAATATGACACTGAAGGTGTAGTAGCGTACATCAAAGTTCTTTTTTAAAACACAGTTGAATTTGAAAAAATGCAAACATTAACAAGTAGCACAATTATAATCAGCACAATTGCTGCTAGTGAATGGCTCCTAAAGCACTCACCTTACCTATGTCACTTTATCTACAGTTATGGACATAGCCAATAACAGAATATGTTAGGGAGACTATATCCATCACCAATGTGACAAGTTCAATCAAGGCTGTACAATGACATGCATAATATAATTTACCAGTGGGAATCATGACATCATCTGAACATTTGAATATTGGCCAACATGAAGCATGGCAAGTATATGCAAATCAAGCACATGTAACATATCCGGACATTTGAATGGAATCATGCCTGACACTGCCACATGCCACATTAACATAACTGAAATTTGACAAATTAAAAGCTTGTAAATGTCAAGATAACATTATTATTGGGACCTGCACTGCTTAATAATATTGTCTGCCTCAGTAAACTGTTCATCTGAGTGTTGGCAGCATGTCATTATTCTTTCGCTTTCCCTTGCATGTCTTCTCTGAGCAGATATGTCTGTATAGGAATGTAAATTGTAGCCTCTGCATGTAATAAGTCTTATGAACAGCCACCAATTGACACTGTTAAAATGAAGACACTTTTGAAATGACAATATTGTGGAAACTAGGCAAGCCATATGATAATTATCTGAGCCAGGCAGCATGGTAATTGGCTGGACCCACATCAACATAATGAATACAATAATAACAAATGCTTATAATGGTCAGTCATTACAGCCTGTGACACACGATAATCTACTGTATGTTAGACTAACAGTATTGTATGTGTACAACTGTATGCATCTACAATTAGCCACAATCAGTAGCCTGCAAAATGCAGACATCCTGATGATGCTTGCTGATTGTGAAATGTTGCAAAGAAATGCATATCTGCACAAGTATCCACAAACACAGGATACAAGTATGTTGCAACAAAAACACCCAGCATGTTGCAGGCAGATGCAATACCAATGTTGAACTGAAAAGCATGTCACACAGTCTACCAACATGCCACACAGTCTACAAACAGTGTTATCAATGACAAAGAAGACATTCAATCTATGAATAGGCAGACTATACACAGCAGATCAGTTACTGGGAAACATATCTGTGCATACAAACATGCAAACCCATGCATTATAAGCCAAAATCAAAGCACTACAAAACTGAGTGTAAAACATCCATCTCAAACTATGTGTGACATATATGCAAACCTAACTGCCATTTAAGTTTTGGCCTACATTTCAAAAACTATCTGCAGAAAACATGGCTTGCTGCTAAATGATATTTCAACATATTTGGATTTGAATGAGACTGTTAAGCATAGGTATAGTGCAGCTATTGCATTTACCTTTCTGAAGCATGATAGGTATTCAGGCATTCTAAGCAATATACATGGTAATGCAAATCAATACAGGCATGTAACAAGAATTAGATGCACTTCATTAAACAAAACAGAAGCATTAAGCACATACCTCTCACCCCTCGCTTCTCAAGCCTGTGCATCTGCTTGATGCACAGGGCTTGATTCCAGGTCTGGTCTCTACTGAATGAAAAAAGAAAAGAACAACTATGAATGATGTAGCCCTCATATAACAGGGATATACATTGCTCAGATCGGGTTGTAGAGCATTTAATTCTGAAGTTCATCAGATAATCAGTGTCTACATTTTGTAATGCTACACATGGACTTTTACATCTTTGGACACAGTTTGGAGAACATGAGATTCAAAAATTCATCTCCAAAGTGCATTCAAACTTTAACCTTGGTACCTAGCTGTCTAACTAATACATCTTGACTAAGAGTAGGTGTTGTAAATTCAGTGAAATGAATTAGGGTTGTGCCATCACCTGGATGGCTTAGGATTTCAAAAAATGAGCACCTGCTCAGCATATAGATACATGCTTATTAGGAATGAATTCATGTCAGCACTGTCGTCACAGCCATTAACAGAAATGGAAAACTTTCTTTCCTCATACAGTAGGATAGTGGGACAGTGACAAGTATCACAGAGCTTCTGTTAACAAACATAAAAGGTGCTGCATATCAAGGCCACAGTAAGGTGTGTGGGAGGAATACATTTATTTATTATGTTATTTATTTATTGACATTTGTTAAATGGGTAGTGTCCGACTGGGCCAAGAGCCCATTTTCAGTGGAGACCCAGGGAGAAAAGCTCCACAAACTAATGATAAAAATGAATAATACAAAACTGCAATAAATAATCATAATAATACAGAACAAATAGTAAGTTTAAAAACATTTGTAACAATTTTTGGTTTGAAGTTAACAATGGTAAGCTAAGAAATGTAATGAATATAATGTAGTGATGTGCAGTTAATAGAGAAAAGCTGAAAGGTTAGGAGAGGAAAACAAATTTCAAGAGACATTCACATTGATAATTACAGAGATTATTGATCATTTGAGTACTTGAAAAAATCTACCTATGCTAGTGCCTCAAAGTTTAAAGAAAAAAATTCATTAACATTTAATGATATTCTTTGACAAAGTACACCTCACAAAGCAAAAGCATACATCAATGTATCTCCATGTTCAGCATTTCATTTGTAACTCTGACCATCTGATTCCCTCAAAAGCTAAGGATGAGGTGGTTGTCAAAGTGAATGCAATAATGAATGACAAAACAGCACTTGATAGCACTTTTGAAAATAATACCATATTGCACAAGGTAGACTGTAGTAGGCCACACAAAAATAAACCTTAATGAAAAATAATTGAGCACATTAGTCCCTAAACCAGGGACTTCATCAGACTGTTAAAATCAAATATTTTCATCCTTTTTAAAAGCACAGAAAGTCACATGGTTGAAATTAACCAGTGCCAGACATAATTATTATTTGAATAAATAAAGTGACCTAGTCACTTAAAAGGAGTCCTTAACACAAAAAAACAGCCATTACCAATATAAACTACCTCAGTATAGTAAAAACAGCTGATATTACTAAAAATATAAAACAATACATATATATGCCATATAAATATGTATATAAACAGTGGTAAAAATAGCTATTTTATATTTGATACCTTTTCAGTTTAGGACTACAAGAAACTAAGTTGTTGTTTAGCATTTATATCATGTTATCAAAAGATGAAAATAGCGAACACCATTTCATCGGCCCCAAAACATCTAAACATGAAAATATCGAACATTCAGAACAGCGAATTTTTTCCCCATGGAAAAAAATTTGCTGCTCCACAACACATACACACAATGCAAGCACATCAAACAAACAGCAGCCACACACATACACTTAAATTCCTACATCTAACGTTACACTAAAATAAACATACACTACTATCTACCCACTAACCTTAACCCAAACCCTAACCCTAAGGTCCGTCACTATCGCACACTCACCTAACCCACGCCCGAACCCTAACTCACTTAAACCTCCCCAACCCTAAAGTCTGTCACTATCGCACACATGCCTAACCCACACCCTAACCCTAACTCACTTAACCCACCCCTAACTCTAATATACAATCGCACACTTACCTGAACCCAACCCGTAACTTTCCACCACAGCACTAAGAATAGCAAAGCCACAGAAACGGCCAACTAAATTATTTCCCGAGGAAAGAATTCACTGTTCTGCAGCTTCGCTATTCTTAGCGTTCGCTGAATAGTGTTCGATATCAGAACATTCGAAGTTTTAATACTTCAATGTTCTGATATAGACCCATTGTTTAACCCAGTGTGATGCCTTGCATTAAGATAGAGTGCCACCACAATTCCTTCTTCTCCAAAATCAGTCTCCATGGGCCTCATCTAGGGTTTTTTCCAACCCTGTCCAAAACCAGGTCTGAGTAAATGGAAATTTATGTTTGAGTAAGGAATGTTCATACATCCATTCCTTTAGTTTCCTCTTAGTTTTCCCAACATAAAATTCATCACTTTGGGACCACTTAGCTAAATAAATAACTCATTTTATATCACAATAAAAATTACCTTTGGCACTGACACAAGTGTTTCCAATATTAATAATATTGGTTACCAAAATATTGTTACATTAGTTGCAAGTGCTGCATCTGAAAGTGCCATGTTTTTGGTTTTGATTGAATTTCTCCAAATAATTTTGCCTCTTGAAAAAGTATTTTAAGCACTTCATCCATGTATATACTAAGTGGAGTTGGGGACCTACTTTTTGCAGCAATTCAGAGTTATTTTTGACCAAAGTCCAATTCTTGTCAATAATCCCAGCAATCACTGGACTGTCTATACAGTATGTGGAGAAAAAGGCTCTATTAAAACAATTTTGCCATAATGTTTTATTGTCAATGTCAGCACTAAAAGTTTGGTTATTGGCCAAATTATTAGTCCCAGCCCCTTACAGTGGTGCATACACCCTGTGTTCCCTTTTCTAGATAACTTTATCAAAACTATAGATGATAAAGGAGCAAGAATAACCTATCCTCAAAAACAATTCATGTAACTTCTTACATTCAACAATAAAAGTGTTGTAAAATGACACCATTTGAGATAACCTGACAAGATGACCTTTAACTACAGCTTTCTTTTAGTGTCTAGGATGCCATATCTCAAAAGGAAGGAAGGAGTTGGAATACGTAAGTTTTTAATATGTATTTGATATAAACATCTACTTGTCATTGTCCTTTTTGACTTCAACATCTAAATATCAGTCCCTTCCAAAGCTCTACATAAATTAAAAGAAAGTAGTTGTTGAGTTAATATAGTTTATGAATTCATCAGTCTTGGCAACAGAGCTGACCCAAAAAAATACATAAATCCACAGACTCACTATTAGACACAAATTCTCCTTCACACTGGGCCATAACTATGTTCATCAATAAGAGGATGCACACTGCTCTCATTGCAGTACCCGTTTTTTGACAAAAATACTGTCCCTCAAAGTAAACCAAATTATCACTCAACACTATGCCCATCAGTTGCACCATGGTATTTGCTTCCCTTCCACTTCATTTCATATTGTTGATCAAAAATTCATTAAACCAATCGAATCCTGTGTTGTGCAGTATTGCAGTGAACAAATCTTTTGCATTCACTGTGACAAAGGTAATATATTAACTAAATGATACTTCTTAACATTTTAGTAAGAATTCCCAGGAATCCTTACAAATATAGTTAATCTCCTTCATTCCCTCCTTAGGTTTAAGTTTCAAAAATATGGCTATTGGATGTGTCTTAGACTTGTCTGCATCCACTATAGGTCTAAGTGTGGTGGGGGGTTAGTTAAATTCTTGTGGATTTTGGAAATACCAAAAATGGAAAGGGACAGTGGGCTTGGTTTAAATACAGGAAAAGGCACATAGAGATATAGAATATAAAAAATAAGACCACAGAGGGAGCGTAGAACAGAAGATTAGTAAAGTAGAAGTTAAACAAATAAAATCTGAAGTTATGGCATACCTGCAAAGTGAACGGTTCAGTGTTGAAAATCCAAATCTGGTAATGTCACAGCATGATGGAGCAATGATTCCCCAAAGTAAGGAGAAACAGGTGAAGATGGGAGAATCTGTAAAGGAAATATGGCCATGGGAAAGAAAAATAAATTTAATATGGTGCAATATTTATGCAAAGGAGAAAGCAAAACTAATCAAAAAAATAAAAAAGCACCAAACATATTTGAAGAGAAAGTCAGACAAAGGCATCTGGATATAGAAATAAAATCACAATAGAAAATTTAAAAGAGGGGGACTAGAACAGAGGATTAGTAATGGAGAAGTTAAACAAAAAGACACTGAAGTTATAGATTGCCTGTGAAGGATTTAGAGTTGAAAATCCAACTCAGGTAACATCACAGTATGATGGAACAATGAGTCCCCACATTAAGAAGAAACAGGTGGAATTGAAAGCATATGATCACTTGCCATATGATAATACTCTGGAGCCTTCAGTAGGAAACCAGTGCAAAAGTTCAGTTGGAGTTGCACAGCAAGGGAAGGAGCAAGAAACGGTGGCAACTCTGATGCAGACAATATTGTGGAGTGATAGGCCAGTGAGTTCCATATGAAAGAACAATGGATGACATAGGATGCAGCTTAAGAGAATATGTCACAGGAAGATGTTCTGGAACTTTCTGTAGAATGCCAGCAGGATTCAGAGAACAAAAACATGTGCCCTCAGTTTAGAAAAAAATGATCTAAGGGAAGAGTTGCTTGATTTAAAAGAGATGAATAGATATATTAAGATCAATGATAGAACTAGATTACAAAAAGTCAATAAGATCCAAAATGTTAGACGTCTGATAAAACAAATGAACACAGTAATCAAGACTATTAACAGAAATACATATAATAACAGAAGTAAATAGGATATAATACTGTGTAGCTAAATTAATAACAGAGAAAGTCTTACCACAAAAACACAGAGCAATAAGGGAATGGAAGGGAAGACATCAAACACCATCATAGAAGTACTGAATACAGAAAACTATAAAGCATTAAAGAAAAGAAGTGTCACAATTAGTAAAGTACAGAAGAGGGAACAGATCAACAACAATACTTAGAAAGATCAACATGATAAAAGCAATGTGCAGTATCAGAACAGACCAGGATGTATTGTGCACTATTGCAAATAATAAACTAAATATGTCAGTACAGGCAGAAAAAACTTAGAAGATATGCAGATAAATGTAAAGGAAAAGTACAAAATAAGCAATTCATTGATGACCAAAAAAGTTTTATAGAGAACTGGTAAACAAAGCAAAAGGAATATAAAGACCACAAAAAAGAAGAAATAGACACATGTTGCAGAAATATCCATGAAGTTCATGTGGAACATACATGGGTTGAATGCATAGAAATAAAAGAAAAAATAAGAAGTTAAAATGTACAGGATATGAAATGAGATGAACGAACAGCCAGAGAAAGTGAAACAATATTAAGAAAAGCTCCTAAATGGAAAACCCAAGTTCAGATGCAGTACCTAACTTCTGGCTAAAAGTATTAACATCTTTACATAAAGATTTAGCCATGAGTATGCATACCTCGAACAGACACCAACCTAGTTAACAGGAAAAATGATATTCCTCCTTAAGAGTGAAATGCAAGATGTCCTCGAAACTAAAGAACACTAACTTGCCTTCAGTGATGGATAAACTATAAAACTCCAAAGACAAGCCACCAATTCCACTTAAAAACACTTAAAACTTGAAAACTTTAATAAAATATATGATGATAAGATAAAATAAAATAAACACACTGGCTCATAAACTGGATAAGCACTTTCAGTAAAATACCTTTTTCAAATCTTAAATGTTTGCCAGTGAAACTTCCGCTTAAATGCCTTTATTTCCTAATGTTCACTCACTTAGATGTATTTAGTAACCATAGCAGCATGCACACCCTTTTAATTATGTAATTTTGAGTGCTGAAGAGCTTTGCCTTTTAGTGCAGGTTTTAAAGGGACAAATGTATTCAGACCTGGTGACTGATCTGATTTGCAAATTCATTATCCACTTCATCTCTTCAATTTCTGTTTGGTTTACTAAATCCCCACCTCTTGGTGTTTCATGAAGCCTAGCTAGTGCCATGAACTTGAAATAATGACTGTCATTTATACTAATATGCATATAAAGTGCATTACTGGTAACTTTTTTTTCTTATGTCAGATAAGTGCTTTATGATACGTTCCTTGAGCATTTGATTAGTTTTCCCTATGTAGTATGCCTTGCAATGACTGCAGGTTGCCACATAGATAATGTTCTTACTCCGACATTTGCAAATCCTTCAAACTTATAGTTCCTCTTAATCAGGGGATGTGTAAAAGTATTTGAGATGTTTATATGAGAGTATGCCTTGCAACTTCCACATCTGAATGTACCAACTCTCCTGTTCATCTGAAAACTCTTGTCTTCAGAAATAGTTTCAGTTTCTCTTTTATAACATAATAGTCTTTTTAATTGTTTCCTGTTCTTACAAGAAAAGCTTGGTTGATCTCCAACAATTTCCCTAATTTTGTTGTCAGATGTTAACACTGGCCAACATTTTCTGATGGTATTACAAATAGCAAAATTGTCAGTACTATATGTCAACTGGCATCTCAGATTGGACTTTACCTCCTTTTGCTTGATCTTAACTGTTTCACCTTGGTCTGAAAAATAAGGTCTTCCCCTCTGAGAGCGTAGTTCTAAGGTAGTTGCTACATTGGTCTGTGTCTCTTTGACTTTGTATCCTCTCTTATTAAAGTCATTGATAAGTTTAATTTGCTCCTCCCTATAATCCTCATCCCATAAAGTGGCTGAATATAGACAGCAAAAGGGAAGTAAACATTTCCACAACTTAACTCTAAATGAGAAGAGAGCACTATCTGAACTACAGAATATGAAGGACATCATGACTAAACAAGCTGACAAAGGAGGGGCAGTTATAGTTATGGATATGTCATTCTGTGATGCCACGATGAAGGAGATGCTAGCAGATATAGTCACCTATAGGATGATTGATAAAAGAGAATTGAACACCATTATACATAGTGTACAAGACATGCTTTATGACAAGCTCATGAATAGATCGATAAGCAAAAAGCTGTTTGATTTTTTTGAAGTATGTCATCCTACTATACTTAGCATCAATGGAATGCCTAAGGTGCATAAGAATCGACATGACCCTCCAATGCGACCATTCATTTCAGGAAAGGATGGATAACTGAACCCCTTTCTATTTTTATAGAAGGGGAGTTAAAGAAATTGCTATCTCATGCACCTGCAGTGATCAAGGACTCGGCGGAGTTCTTAAGTAGACTTTGCAAGAAACTGCAACAAGATGAATACTTGTAAGAATTTATTACTGGTATCTATGGACATGAACAGTTTGTTCACATCTATACCCAATGATTTGGAGATCTAAGCTATCAGAGACTTTGGTGTGAAGCACAAAACAACCAGTGATATCCATTTACTATGTAGTCTCTTGGAATTTATCTTATATAACAATATGTTTCTGTATGATAGTACTTATTAGTGGCAGAAGTCGGGGGTAGCCATGGGAACTCCATGCACAAATAGTTATGCCAACCTGGTCCTGGCAAGATGGGAAGAGCTATGGAAAGTGGATATTAACAACAAATGGAATAGAAACATAGTTTCCTATAATTGATTTGTGGATGATGTCTTTCTCTTATGGAATGGTGATTTAACCTCCTGGAATGTTTTGTACTATTTTTGACCCAACACAACTTTATTAAGTTTGAAGTGACATCTACTAGTACAGAGATAGAATTCTTGGATGTTAAGTTAATGTTAGATGACACAGGAAACATCACTACTAGAATGTATAGGAAACCTGTATTGCGCAATAATTTACTAAAAAATACTAGCATGCATCCCAGGCATGTTCTTGACAACATAGTGACTAACCAACTAACTCAAGTGTCCAAGCTCTGCATGAGGAATGAGGATTATATGAAGGAGCAAATTAAACTTATCAATGACTTTAATAAGAGAAGATACAAAGTCAAAGAGACACAGTCTAATAAAGCAACTACCTTGGAACTACGCTCTCAGAGGGGAAGACCTTATTTTTCAGACCAAGGTGAAACAGTTAAGATCAAGCAAAAGGAGGTAAAGTCCAGTCTGAGATGCCAGTTGACATATAGTACGGACAATTTTGCTATTTGTAATATCATCAGAAAATGTTGGCCAGTGTTAACATCTGACAACAAAATTAGGGAAATTGTTGGAGATCAACCAAGCTTTTCTTGTAAGAACAGGAAACAATTAAAAAGACTATTATGTTATAAAAGAGAAACTGAAGCTATTTCTGAAGACAAGAGTTTTCAGATGAACAGGAGAGTTGGTACATTCAGATGTGGAAGTTGCAAGGCATACTCTCATATAAACATCTCAAATACTTTTACACATCCCCTGATTAAGAGGAACTATAAGTTTGAAGGATTTGCAAATGTCGGAGTAAGAACATTATCTATGTGGCAACCTGCACTCATTGCAAGGCATACTACATAGGGAAAACTAATCAAATGCTCAAGGAACGTATCATAAAGCACTTATCTGACATAAGAAAAAAAGTTACCAGCAATGCACTTTATATGCATATTAGTAAATGACAGTCATTATTTCAAGTTCATGGCACTAGCTAGGCTTCATGAAACACCAAGAGGTGGGGATTTAGTAAACCAAACAGAAATTGAAGAGATGAAGTGGATAATGAATTTGCAATCAGATCAGTCACCAGGTCTGAATGCATTTGTCCCTTTAAAACCTGCACTAAAAGGCAAAGCTCTTCAGCACGCAAAATTACATAATTAAAAGGGTGTGCATGCTGCTATGGTTACTAAATGCATCTAAGTGAGTGAACATTAGGAAATGAAGGTATTTAAGAGAAGTTTCACTGGCAAACATTTAGGATTTGAAAAAGGTATTATACCGAAAGTGCTTATCCGGTTTATGAGCCAGTTCATTTATTTTATTTTATCTTATCATCGTATATTTTATTAAAGTTTTCAAGTTTCAAGTGTTTTTAAGTGGAATTGGTGGCAGAACCATTTGTTTTTGGAGTTTTATATCTTGATATGCTCTGCCTTTGGTGAAGCTACTTACTTCTTTTTTTTCCATGTATAAACTATACACTGGAATTGATGCAGACAGATTTTATAGTCATTTAGATGAAAACTCGATCATGGTAATAGAACAAAAGAGTAAGGAAAGAAAGTCGTATTGAACAATATATCATTTGTTGTTAAAGTCATAATGGAGAACTGTAAAAAGGAGAAGAATCCAAGTATGGCATGGATAGACTAGGAAAAAGCATTTGACAGCATCCCACATTCATGGATAAAGGAGTGCCTAGAGATGTGTACGATGCACCCTGCACTGATCAGTTACATTACAGTGATCATGAAACAGTAGAAAACCACTTTGCAGTTGAGCCATGATAAAGGACAAATTATTATCCAATTAATAAAAATTCAAAGAGGGGTACTTCAGTGTAACTCTTTGTTAGTGCTGCTCTTTCGTCTTGCCCTTTACCCTTTAAGCTATCTACTTAACAGATTAGTTCACAGTTACAATTTGGCTCCCAGAAAACAACAAAGTGTAAAGAGTTCAAATCTTTTTGCGGATGATTTAAACTGTATAGTTCATCAGATGAGGAACTGAAAGCACAACTACAAGTGATCAAAATGTTCTCAGATGATTTTAGAATGTCATGTGGTCTTGATAAATGTTCAAAAGTTAACCATTAAAGCAGGAAAGCTGCAGTACTAATTAAATATCAGTCTGGGAGAGGAATGTAATATAAAGCAATTTGAACAGGAGAGAGTGTACAGATATTTGGGAACTGGTGAAGGATCGGCAATAAAACATTAACAAATGTGAACAAAACTCAGTAAGGAATATTTTATAAGACTAAAATTACTACTGAAAACAGCCCTGACATCTAGGATCAAATTTGAAACTATAAACTAATATGCTCTTCCTGTTCTAACTTACAGTTTTGAGGTGATTGATTAGCCCAAAAGGTATTTGATAGGTTGGACAGGAAAACAAGAAGGATGCTTCATGCTCATCAAATGATTTATAAAAATCAGTACATACCAAGATTATATATTGCCATGTTCTGAAGGAGGTATGGGCCTCTTTGAAACTCATTACATGTCTAGATCTGTAATCCTGGGAATGCATACATATCTGCTGACCTTGTAATATCAAAACATAGTGAAAGTTTAAAAACATGAGGAGAATAAGTCTAAGATGACTCCTCTGCTTAGTTTAGGAGAAGCATATTGGTGTCATGTGGGAATGGAAATCAAACCAGAAGAAGGCAAAAGTTAGACAGTAATTAAATGTGCCAAAAAAAAAAAACAAAAGAAAGAATATAAGGTGAAGGATCAAATGAGAAGGCAAAAAATATGGAAAATGCATAAATATAGTTGCAAGTATAGAAAACTCTTGGAACACCACAGTACCAGAAGCTAAGTTACTTGGATTCACCATTGACCAACAACTAAATTACAAGAAACACATATGCCTCATTGTCGCCAAAGTCCACAGAAAGCTAGGGACCCTATATCGCTGCAAACAATATCTAATTTCAGAAGCTAGAATCACCATAGCCAGAACTCACCTGCTAGCAATTATCTTATATGCATGTCCAGTACTAACAAACCTAAATAAAACTGACCCTAACAAACTCTCCACATGCTATAATAAAATCGCCAGATTTGCTGCCAACACCAGATCACGGTCCCTCCACTGCCAACCCCTGAACAAACTTCACTGGTTAGAATTCCCATATTTACTACAATACCACCAACTCAACCTGGCACACCAAATGCTATACTATCCTGAAAAAAACCCTGCTCTGTCTGGCCTCATAACCTTCTACAATCCTAACAGGCTGTTACAATCTACCAACAAAGCCCTCCTAGAAAGTGTCCAATGTATAAATAGCTCGGGCAACTCTCTCTTCACCAATGAAGTTGCAAAAAACTGGAATATCCTGCCTCCACCCCTCAGACTTCAAACATGTACAACCACCTTCAAAACCCAATTAAAATCATACCTATACAACAATCATTTATGTACCTGCAAAGGACCTCCCTAAACCTCCAATCTGTTAATGGAGGGTATTTACAGGAGGACCTCTCTGTACTCCCATTCTGCTTATGGAGAGTCCATGCAAACATTGTACTGTATTTAACCCTCTCTCTTTTTACATTTTGTAAATATTGTTTGCATGCTTATAGTATACTACAGTGCTACTTGACTATAGAGTAGTGCACTTATTCTTGCATGTAATTCCTCTGTATTACTGTATTAACCTTTTATATTTGTAACCTGTGTTATCTCTATAAGTATTGTTTATATTCTGTATTTTTTTTTCTGGGGCTTTTCCACCCAGGACTCTGCGGAAAACGGACACCAGCTGTCCAGTTGGACCATCCTGGTAAACAAATGTTGAATAAATAAATAAATAAATAAATAAATAAATAAATAAATAAATGTTGATCTGGACTGAACACAGGAATGGTTAAGGAGAGGTGAATTTAATCACAACCTTGTGGGAACAGCTGAGGGATATATTCAGGCCAAGAATAAACTGTAGTTAAACCACCAAATCTTCATTTGAAAACAAATACAAGGAATTCAAGACAGTTAAGCACTTTTGTTTCTTAGATGAAGAAACTTCATTAGAACTAATAAAAAAAAAATCCATGCTAGTGCATAGTCAAAAATTCAAACTCATGTGATAACGAGTCTAAAAAATCAATTAAGACCAAGTGAAAGTTAAAGTGAAACCATAAATTCTACCAAAAACTTTAAAATAGCAGCATAAGGTCTTTTAGAACACAGTATAAGGTCTTTTAAAATAAACCGTAAGACCTCTAATACATCATACAACTGGCTTAAAAATAAACACACAAATAAGTATGCAAATATTTCCTGTGTCACTGCTGGACAGGGGAAACTTGTTCAGTTTCATAGCTCTAATACTTTTGTCCTCACATATCTCTTTCAACAAGATGGATTCTACAGGGGACAAATTCTTATATTTAGAGATAGATTGTTTATTAAGTAAATTCCGGACTTCAAATTCACACATTTTCTCAAATAAGTAAACTGTGTGATTGAGTGGAGGTTAAATGTACTAGTCCTATGAAGCTTGTAGTTATTATTAACAACACCTGTACCATTAGAAAACCATAAAACTAGGTTAGGCTTACATGTATATAATTTAAGATACATAAGTACATTAGACACGTTGGCTCTTTGAGCCAGAATAAAACTCAGAGTTTTGAAAGCACATTTGCAAGTTCTGAAGTCAATATTGTATTTGAATAACAGTAAAATCAAGATTCTTTGCTAACTGTGGTACTACAGGTGGCTCTTGAAAAATCTCCATAGTTGAAACAAGTTCCTGGTGTTCTATGGTGTGCTCATCAAAGACTTCAGCCAATAATGGTGGTTCTTGTTGTTCTTCCAATAAAACCTTTTTGGCTTCACCCCCATTTCACAAAAGTTTCCATATTGTGGGGATGTGATGTTTCCAATTGTTGCCTGTTGTAGAGCCTTTCTGATCTCCGCACTGTTTCATTTTTAAGGGGTCAGTCTGTTTGGGAATATATTCAAAGCTTCTGTTGGAATCAATTCCTGTTCTCTTGTCATTGGCTGAAAAAGGTTGTCAGTCAAACATTTGTTTAAATAGCCTGCGGGATTTGGATAAGTCGTATCAGAATTATAGTCATCCAAATCCTTTGGAACTTGTTGATTTTCTGTGTCAGGATAACATTACATAAATTATTGATTCTGGCAAAAATATTATTATAATTAGTCTCGTAGTGCTCAAACAACATATCCTTTTTCAATGAAGCATTAAGTTACACAGGTTCTTTGGAAAGAACTTTGATCTGTAAGTCATTGTTTTTAACCATTGCCCTCATTATATCACAGCCACATCTACTGAATATGTGAAAAATTTCATTATACAGCTCAAAGCCTTTTTGTACACCATTTGGGTACTTCCAAATATGCAGCCCTTTTGGTATCTGGTTGACTGCAATATTCTTGAAAAGATAGCTGTTTTCTAACTGTAGGTTTTTAAAAACAATAAGTTTCTTCTACAAAATTGAGTAATTATTCCTGAGTAGTGCCTATGAGAGGGAATGACCCATCTCTCAGTACTGGTACTAATTTCAAAGTTATTAGCTTTTCAGGCATAAAAATCAATATGTCCATCAACTTGGAGTAAAGCGGTCAAAATGGAAGCCCCAAATTATCTGCAGAACACATAAGAGCATCACAATAAGTATAACAGTTAGTGGGCTGCATACCACTAATTCTCATTTGCTGACTGACCTGTTGTATTAGGAGTGTTAAGTCCCCAATAGCATTGGTGTTACCAGTAGTAAGCTCAGGGGTTTCCAAACTGCTCCTAGATGCTGTTGAGGTAAATTTATACCAAGAGGTGAAAGGTTAATATTGGTGCCCCAAGATAGTGCACTAAGTACACATCAGTTTACAAAATCCATTGAACATGTGTGAGAAACAGACAAATGTAGGTTTTATAAAACAGAATTGGAAGCAGTCGCACATCTTGTTGCTGGTTGTGATGTACTAATGGCAGAAGGACTGTGTACTGAAAGGTATAGTAATGTGGCAAGATTGTTGCACTAGGGATTGTGCAAACATTATAATACTGAAGTAGCTGATAAACACTGGAAACATGAGCCACAAAGCATTATAGAAAATAGTGAAATTTATATCGCATGGGATCACCGACTACCAACAGTTCAAAAAAAATACATGCAAGAATACCAGATACAGTAGTCCATGAAAAGGAGACAAAAGCAGCATAGATCATTGACATTGTTACACCCAGTGACTACAGTGTCTTGCATACAGAGGGACACAAAGTCATAAAATACCAGACTTTGCAGGCAGAAATGAGGTGATGTGGAAGAAAGGTACCCAAACAGTTCCACTACTAGTAGGAGCAACAGATCGTACAAAAAATGATTTACAATCGTACTTAGATATGGTACCAATGCATGTAAGGCCATATGAATTGCAGAAGGAGTCATTACTGGGCACATTGCAGGTGTTGCAAAGAGCTCTTCTGGCTAACATCAAAGATTGAAACGATGCTAATTTCATGAACTTTAATCATACTTTGACTTAGGAATGGGGTCCTTTCCTGTCATGGTATTAGAAACCCAAAAGATTTGGAGAAATTAAAAAAATAAATTAGGTAGGAGAACAGGAAATGTCTAAAAATAGAATTTATCGTTACACACAAAATCATATAAATGTTTCTGAAATTCGAGGATGTCGTGATTCTGACTCACAGTATATCTATCCCTCTCAATCCCACCTAACACTAGGAGAACCGTGATGAAAATGCCCTTAATAAATAATGACACAAAGTAGAGGTATAGACTACCTTAACTATGGCAATTATATAATATTTCACATCCCTGTATACCGTCACTGACACATATTAATAGTAATAACATGTCCCTGATTGTCCCTGATTATTTCTGAATTAGCCCGATTATGGTGAGATGTATCCCTGACTGTTTGAGAGCTATGTTCCAAGTGGACAGGTAAAGTATCTCCTTACTGTCAAAGTCTACAAATAAAGCTATATTAACATAGTTGCTGTTGCCAGAAAAATTATGGATAACGGCAATATTTGTAGTAATCTGACAAATAAAAGCTATAGGCATAAACATGTACAAAGTAACTGTAGACATGAAGAAGCATGTATCTGTCCAAGCATTTTCAAAATGTTTACACAGACAGATAAAAATGTAGTGTAAGCTATTTCCTATGTGGATTTGAACCCACATATATCCATACGTTGGCATCTTGCTTAACAGGTTGAGCTAATAGCGCAATACCTTTCCTCATAACAAATTACTGTTGGATGTGTGTGTCCATATTCTTGTGGATAACAGTGTAATACACACACATCTGACACCTAAGCACTATAAGCCTTCATGATCCACAAGTGCATGTGCATGCACGCATGGACGCATGCACACACACACACACACACACACACACACACACACACACACACACACACACACACACACACACACACACACACACACACACACACACACACACACACAAAATAGAGATGTGTGACAGACAGATTGCATTAAGTTCTACAATGTACAACATCTGGAAGACATGTCAACCTGCAAGGGTCTTACAGTACTATTTTAAACAAACAGGTAATTAACAATACTGTGCATTTTCTAAAGCAGAGTGGACTAATGTACATAAGTCTGTATGAGTCAGTATACACACACACACAAAAGTATACTGTGCAATGGCCTTAGAGTATTATGGATAACAGAGAATGCATAGTCGTCCGTGACCTAGGCGCTGTAGGCATCAGTGAAACATGGCCATCCTGGATGTGTTAAATGATTTACTGCATAACTGGAAAACAGATGGGTCTTATGTTCAATAGTATGTACATTAAAAACAATATTAAAGAAATAACCACCATGGGAATCAAGTCTCTACTTAGTGGATGAACAGTCACCTTGCCTTATTGTTTAAGCAGATGAGCTAAATCACAGAACAGCTAAGGAATGACTATAAAAGGAATACTCATATCATATGAATCACAACTGTATGAGTGAATTCCATAGGAATGTACAGATATACTAGGGATTTTGACACTTGCTGTATGCATACTCTGGCTCTGTCCACACCTCAGCGACCCTCCAGCGATGACCCTCAGCATTCCTCTGATGCAGGTCATTGTACCTGTGGGGATCCTGCACTCCATTATGGTAAATGCCAGTGCAACATTGATGATCCCTTGCAATCTGGTTCCAATGTCAAACATAATGAAGATTATTGGCCTTGCTCGCATGTGATGCTCCACTCCAGAGTAGACAGTCAGCATCTGGGTGGTCTCCTCCTTGGTCCAACTCAGCAACCAGACACACTGAATCATCCTCACAGTAGCCATGTCAATGATGATTTTCCGATTAGTAAGCTTCCAAAAATTGCAAACTGAGGTCCCACTCAGTTTGCAGGTAGCAATGGTCTGATTTGTAACTGTATCAAAATCACATTTAAAAGTGGCACTTATTGGATGGCATTCGGTCATTGAAAGGGAAAGGGCACATGCTACACGTGGTCCTATTTAATGATACCTATTGGGTATTTGCGAGGAGCACCTTCCCCTTATGCCGAGCTATCGGTTAATGCACCAAATTTTGAGAACCTACTCAGATGTGCACAGATGGATTTCAAAACCTTGAATGATAATGAACCTCATTAATTATGTATGGTGTAAATGGGACTTAAATGCTGTGTGCACAAAGCTGGTCTTAATTTGAGGTATACTTGTTTACAGGTAGCTTCATAGGCAATGTGCACCTGCTGTCAGTACTTTGGTGGGATACATTTCTCTTATTATTGACCTATGGTGTTACTGCTTTTTACAAATGTATGTGTACATGCTTACATTGATGATTTTAGGAAACTTTGTCTGTAATACCCAATGCATATGACTTACTGGATGGGTGTAAGACTGATCTGCATGCATTCAGGTGGGTAGATCTGCATCACTAACAAGCAGGGATTCCACACGTACACTTGTACAGGTAAACGTAATGAACTGCAGTGAACAGTACATACAAATGCTCTGAGAAAACATCCCAATGTATTGCTGGTGACCCTGTACATTCTGTGATATACTTATGAAATCTGACCTCTTCTGAGAGTATCTGTACATTGCATGAACATTGATTATGTTATAGATATCCATTGATGCTTAGTAATACATGTCTTATAAATAGTTCCCCAATAAACATATATCTGTGCTCATGTCTGGTTACCTTGTAGTGTTTATGGAATGCTTATGGACAATGGGGATTTCCAACAATTTTTGTTAGTTGTACAATCACTACTGTACATATATTTTCTGAGATTAACATACTAGTAACTGTTACTGAATTTTATCTCATGCAGGTGAAACAGGGATAGAATTGCCTGCTCACTGTTGATTGTGTTGAAATGCAGCTATTTGTGATTATCAGTTTATTTTACTATGCCTGCTTGTTTTTCACTTTTTCTGTATAGGCACATGTTGCATAACATCTATTGACAATGCATGCCATTATTAGGATGTGTCTCATGAACTGTGGTTGTGTCAGACAGCCATCTAACATTATTGTTTTGACACTTATGTTATGATGACTATGTTAATGTGTGAAGTGCATTCATATTGTACTGTATGTGTGTGGTACAATGTTATAGTGGTTCCCCTTCCACTGTTGTGATAGCCACTCTAATGGGTTCAAATCCCACATGCAACCTCTACAGATATCACAAGTTATGATGTTGTTCCATGTGCTACAGACATTGCTTTCATATCACATATGTTGTTTTATATGTCACAGTGCTATACAGGACAGGAACAATTTTATATATTGCAGTACACATGAATGGAGAAAAGGTCAATTGACATATGCTGTTGACATAATGATGTGCATATGTGGGCCCAGAAATGAATCTTACCATGTTCTTCTAACTCTTCCAGATGGCAATCAGACCTACAGATGACATTTGTTTCTCCACAAAAGAATGAAATCATAATTGATGCTCTGCACCAGCATTGATGTAGGCTGTTTGGATGGGTGGGGAATACTGTTTGTAGGAATGACCTTAACAAAATGATCAATGCTGTAGGATTCACAGTAGATCTTGGGAGGCCTGTCGCTGACAGTGCTCTGACATGATCCTTCATGCAGCCAACAGGATATTCTATACAAGAGTTTGAGGGATGCCACCGGTGGTGGCCCACCACTGACTCCGCTGGATGAGCTGACACAGTTTCTGGCATCTCTGCCCACAAGTGGTGATCAACATATACCTGCTGATGGAATTGAAGCAGATGTGCCAAGCTGCACATGTATGTGGTACTTTGCAGAATGTTGCTGCATATAGAGTACCTCAGTACCAATTATTGTTGCATGCACATTCATATATTGTTATTTTTGTGTTGCCACAACTGAACTGCACTGTGCGCATGGGGGTACACATGCTGACAACAACCAATGTAAGTGTAATGGCATGTTATCATACAGCTGCAGTACATACTTCCAGTAACAATTGTCTGTATTCATTTGCACAGGTCTATCCACTTCTGCATAGCAGCAAGACATGGCAGGTGAGTGTCTCCATATGCTGTTACTGTGACCATTACTTGTTGTTGCCTGGGCCACCTGTCATGCCAGTAGTTTATACTGACATTTTGATGTTTCCCTGCCACTGTAACCTACAAATACATCTTCAGGAGACATGAGCCATTCAGCTGCCCCTAAGGAAAGACCAAGTATGATTTCCCAGCTTGTTCATAGGCTGTAGTACTGTGTAGCCCACTTGCATTGTATGAGATTAGTGTCACTGCTTTTCATACACAGGGCCATCTGGCCAACATGTTCACTGTATGTCATGTGAGTATCACCATGCCCTGTTATTGTTGTGTATATGTGGCTCTGTCTGCATTCATGACTATGTTGCATGTACACATGTTGTGCTTTTTGGTATTTTCCAATTATAGGATCTGCATTATGACAGACAACACAGTCACCAAACAGGGAGAGTGTAACTGGTATGTTATTTCCTCTGATTCCTACATGTTATTGCTGTTATTCCTACTGTTGTCCTCCGTTAATACTATGTATTTCTACCTCTGCATAGTACAACTGCCATTGGCACCTTGGCTGTGACCAAACAGTATGTGTCTATATTTTATCCACTGTGTGCTATACCTCTGTTGGAAAGGTACATGCTGGCAAGTATGTGTTTAATAATACTGTCTGGATGCCTTTGTTATCCCACAACAGTTGCATTTTAGCCCTTGCCTCTGGTGCTAGATTTCCATGAGGGCATATCAGGTGTATCTTATGTTATTCTTCCTCACATATGTCATGTATGTTGCATATGTAACATAATTATCAGCTCCCCATTATACACATTCTGTGGGACACACTCAGACATGAACTCCTGCTAATTCCTTAGCATCCATAAAATTGTAGTGATATTGTTGTGTCTTAAGTCAGTACTGAGGTCCAGCATGTGATATATGTGCATTTATCTGACCTGTGTCATCTGGCTCTTCTTTTAACACTGCCTGCATCTTCCATTAGCCCATCCCCTGAGCCCAAGGTGGGATGTGGTGTGTCTTGCTTTGCTAGCATGGTCCCTGGCACAAAGGACAAATACTTGGTGAAATAGTCCGGCCTAGATGCTGACAGTCAAATGGATGAAGCTATAGCTGCAGAAGTGGATGAAAATATGTCCAGCCATTCAGAAAATGTGGGAACATCAGATGTTGGATAGGATGATGCCTGTGCACCATAGTCAGGAACATCAGATGTTGGATAGGATGATGCCTATGCACCACAGTCTCATGTTGAGTCTGCTAGTGATGTGACACTTCCCCACAACAGAGTTATATTGCCCAGCGCAGTACACCTATGTGTGTAGCTGATGTGCATGGGCTTGTGTCAGAGAGTGTCCATCTACTCATACTGGCAAATGGACATTCCTGGCGATGTCATGGATCTGATATTTGTGCACTTTCCATTGTCACAGATCATGTTGCACACCAGCAGTGTGTGTTGCATGAAAGACAGGAGCACAGTCATAATAAGGTCATGGTAACATTGGCTGCTCAGAATGATGGTATGTTATATGTGGCATGGTCCATTGAAGCCCTGGTCATGGCAGTGCTACAGCAGTGCCATAGTACCAACCAGATTTTGGGTTTCCTGACTGTGCTTAGATGAGTGCCACTTGGGAGAGGCAGGTCGCCTCTCAATAGACAACCCATACTCATCAGGCAATAATGTCTATACTGAAACATGGATGGACATTTGTTGCTGGCCAATCCAGTGTGGGCCTAGCAGTCACCACCAGACAGTCAACTCACACCCATATTCCTTCCCACAGTGTGTCTCCACATGCAGGTGTTGCCTCATCAGTCTCCTCTAAAGAGCAACATGAGCTGAGTATTTCCATATGTGGCAGAGGCAGCTAGGACCATGGTATGAGTCATCAGCATGGACACTCCAGGCTGTGTTAGAGTATGCACTGACAGTTGATCTACTGTGTCTGGCAGTGTCAGTCTGACCCCATGGCAATGATGAATGCTGTGCAAACCGATAATTATTTCATCTGTTTGGGGTTGTGAAGTCTGATGCCATAAAAGTCTGTCACTTTACTGACCTAGGTAAGTCTATTCAATACTTGATACTTTTCCCCTGCTTTACATTGCTATATGTTATTAGTGATATTGACAACAGTTCTACAGCATGTTCTGATTTGCTTTCCTGTTTGCATTATTTGCTAGTGGAGAGATTGGAATGGGGATCACAAAATGATGTCCCTTTTTTGTCTGCCATGCATGCATACACCACTATGAGTCTGTATGCATACCTGTGTCACTTGTGGCCTGAGTTGTTGGTCCTTCTCATGATTGCTTTGCATATGTTCAAACTGTTATATGATATAACAATGTTGTTATGTCTGATGCTCAGTGTGTACATCTACTGGGCAATTTCCACTAGATGCAATCTATACTGCTGTTGTAGAGCAACACCTGAACATCAGTGTTTTATCTCTGTAATTCTGTATGTGTGGCTTGTTATGAATCAAAGGTGTGCGTGTGTCAGATGCTGCAATGTTGCCTGAGCCAGGACTTATGATCACATCCTCCATCGGCCACACCAGTTTCTTCCTGCCCTCTATGTTCTCAAACTCCACTGATAGCTGAGGAATGTCATCTTAATACATCTATGGTACTTTGGGTATCTCACCCACACCTGAAGTGGGCAAATTGCCATGACTGGTTGTTAGCATATTGTGTAGCCTGGTTCACACAGTAATCATCTGTGCTTCTTTTTCAAGTGTGCATTGCAGAGCACCTCCAGATGTGTCCAGACATCTGAATCTGGCTTTTAGTATACCAAACACATGCTCTGTTGTGTTTCATGATATGCCATGCACTCTGTTTTAGGTCTCCTCTGCAGGGTTGGATTATTCTCTGCATGGGGTCATTAGCCGTGTCTCAGGTGGATACCAAGAGTCACCTGTTGTTGGGGGATTGAAAATATAGCTTGTTATCATGTATAATGTTGACAGAGATGTATTCAGCTTACCTTCTAGCTGTGTTCCTGTCTTTACCCAGTAGTAATCCCTCAGGTATTTTGTTGTGTTGGAACCAGCCCTCAGACCACTTTCTTTCCATTTAGCAGCATCGTAGAAACTAGCAGCATGTGCCACCATTATAGTTGTTATGCTGCCATCTGCTGGTCAGTTCATCAATGGTCATCCCTTTCTAATTATGTATCTTTCTGCTTCTGGGTCCATAGTGGTCTTAATAGGGATGTGGGTGCAGTCTATTGTACCAAGAACATTGAGAAAGTTGGTAAATTTATAGAACTGGGGCAGAACATTTCACCGCTCCATGGATGAGGATGGGAAATGTATATATTTATCTACTTTGGTGCACATTGCTGCCAGGAGTTGTGAAAAGAGATGACTGGCAGCAGTCTATTATACTCCTACAGCATCTTCCATATGTCATTGCAATGTTCCAGAAGCCAGTACACCTAGGCTCAGGGTTTTGGGAGCTATGATGCAGCCTTACAATGTACACACAGACTTGTGTGAAGCACACGTTACACGCAGCCTGCACCAGCTGTCTGTCTAAGCAGTACCTGTCAATAATTTCTTGCTCTGACCGTTGGCTTGCTCATAGCTTGGCTCTCTGTCTAGCTGGCTGCCTTCTAGGATGCAGAGCAATATCATCCTGTGTGACCTGAAGTACTGCAGCCTGCTGCAGTTCATTGACTGCAGGTTGCATTTTTTTTCAGTAGTGATACAGACTCCCTAGGATTCCATGGGTAATAGCTTCTTTTCCTTGTCACTGTATGGCATTCACTGAGGATTTTGGAAACAGAGTCGTTGAAGCACTTTGTCTTATTTAAGTTTCATTGGGCATGTACATTGTGTTTTGGTAGCCGACAGGCATGCATAGAATCCGCAATTATCCTATGCTAAATGAATAAGTAAGACTGATTCTGACATATCTTCTGAAATTTCTTCTGCAGTTGGTGTGCTGAAGTCTTCCTTCAGCATGCTGTGCTGTCCACAGCTATCTTTTGTAATCTATCCCTTTGTCTTTTAAGTTCTTAAAATCCTCTACAATAGTACAGTCACTGACAAAGAATACCAACTGTGGGACACACAACTACACTGTGTTTTTAAGCTCCTCTGTTGGTATAGACCCTGGGGATGATATAGGTCTCCTGCAAGGTTTAGACAATGAGTGTGTAAATTTCTAACTACACCCCCCCCCCCATCTCAGAGCTGTATCTTTGTCACTGATAGTGCTACATCTTAGCTGTCACTAGCACTGGTATCAATGTTCCTAGTACAGCTGGTATCCCTTCCAAACGGCAATCGTGACAGCACACTGTCGCACAGCTCTTATGTGATATATTCATTCTATATTTCACAACCGTCTCCACTCATTGAAAGCACAGCTCATCCCAAAGTGCCTCTTTTCACAGGGTTGGTGATTTCATAAAGTTAATATATTTAAGAAAAAAGAGGGGGCTTCAGGGTGCATAGACCCCTTGCAAAAACACTTTACACTTTTTAGAAGGCATTTTCAATCAGAGGTGCTTTGACAGAGTGAAACTGTGATGAAATGCCGTGTTTACATTTCTTCTATGTATTAATCTGCATTTACTTTTCAGCACAACTGCGGATGTTATTTGAAGAGAGATGATTGTCTAAATGTACATCTCTTCTCAGAAGATATTTTCTAGATGTTACACATTTTGAGTCTGAAATAAGGTGATTGTATTCTTTTTAATTATCTCTGTTCCAAAATGCATTTAGGGGTATTTGTATATATAAATATATAAACAAAAGAACTGCGAATGAGAGCAAGCTCGATATATGTTTTAAGGTGTCCACTTGCATTGATTCATAGAGGTGCTGTCTAATCTAGGTTTGTAATATGACTACATTAATGCAATGATCTGCAAAATCAATTAATTATTCCCATGAATGAAAGGACAACATCTTGAATACGAAGTCTTATGATATCAGTAGACTTTAGAAAAATGCATTCTTATGTAAGCTTGAAGTTTGCGTTCTGTTTTATCTGTAGAGTGCATAAAATCTGTTTAAATAATGTTATCATGTGAATGAAATGTTGACATTGCCTGTCAAGTTTAAGTGACTACAGAAATTTTTATTTCTTTTTGTATTTCATTAATAGGCTCAATATATCATTGTTCGTTGAATGGCATTAAAACATCCAACTACATCAATCATGGTAACAGAGAAATGAAAGCCTAGTTTTTCATCACTCAGATTCCCTTGTTAAATACACAGATAAAAAGTTTATATTAAGAGAATAATATGTAGAACATGGTTGTAGAGTTACTCTTCAGTCTCTGTTACATTTTTACCTTGGAAAGGTTGTTTTTATATTTGTTTTTTTATCTTTTCACTCAAGAGGACCTGTTGACTTAAATTGTTTCAGCCTCTTTCTGCTAACTAATTCAAGTAAAATTAGGCCTATGTGCCACACAAGATTCATTCAGTTGATGGTTATATCCAAGAAGAACACTACTTTGCTGATGGTAACTGTGTATTCTTACAGAAATCCAGCAAAGTGACTGGTTTACAGCAGCACCAAGTTGCACCAGTTGTGTAGCAAGGGGTGTGGTGAAGGGGGAAGCTGTCGCAGGTGTTAGGGGGTGCAATTGCAGTATCAACATTTTTTTGTTCCTCAGCTTAGAGTTGAGAGAATTGCACATTTACAGCTCACATCACACCAAGATGTACACTGAGAAATTCTCTTCTGTGTCATAATAACTTCTTCTTTCAGCTTTTCCCGGTTAGGGGTCACCACAGTGGATCGTCTGTCCGCTCATGATTGGCAGTGGAGTTTTATGGTGTTGAGTTGTAGCTCGGCACCCAGCCTTCCACGGAAGGCACACACATGCACGCACTCACACCTAGGACCAATTTAGAGTATCCAATCCACCTACAGCATGTCTTTGGGATGTTGAAGGAAACCGGAGCACCCGGAGGAAACCCACTCGACCACAGGAAGGACATGCAGACTCCACACAGAAGGCATCTATGTCGTAATGACTAATAAAGCAAAATGAAAAACAGAGGACTTTAAGGAATAATCAAAACTTCAGTACCCTCATCTTCGTATGGGTATTCTGTTAAAAAAAAGAAATCATACATGACCAGGAAAATTGTCCGTGTAACTAACACAGCCTATGCTTTTGTTTTAATTTCAGCAAAAAAGGTCTAAATATGACTGAAAGTAGTATACATGTGAGTGATATTGCTTAAATTATCACTCTCTAGCCAACATTTCAATTCTTTTATACTGCTTAAATCATCACTCTATAGCCAACATTTCAATTATTTTATACTAACAGCTAGTTTTAAACTTCATTTTGTAGTGTTCATTGACTATTTACCTTTGGTTAAAATTGTCAAAAGATGTCTGAATTTTATATCGTTTTCTTGCCTTCTCTTTACCTGACTTTAATTCTTTATCCTATGTAAATGTCCCCCTAAAGTATAAGTTTTTATTTTGCTTCAAGTATTTTATTAAAAATATTGACAGTGCCATTCATACAGAACTGTATAAACACAATGGAGGGAAGCAGATATTACACTGGTTGAACAAATGGGAAATATAAACTTTACTGCCCAAAAAGATGGATGTTATAGGGAGATAATCAACTATTCAGGGGTTTTGTGTTGCCTGGTTTTGCAGATGGACAGCCTTGATCTACTGAAGAATCCAATGTTTCCATGTAATGTCCACCCTAGACATGCTTAGGAAAAGGTATACTTGTCAATTTGTTTTCTGTACTGTTTATTATTAATATAAATGTTATCTATATGATTTTGAAGCAAACTTTTTCCACCGGCACAACATTTTTAATCCAGGATGTTGGTCAATAGATGAAAAAAAATGTAATTGCATATGTAATGCTGTAACACACACACACACACACACACACACACACACACACACACACACACACACACACACACACACACACACATGCACACACGCACACACGCACGGTTTATTGTAAAGTTTTGTTTAGTTGCCTAAAATGAACATTATTTTATGTTATGTTTTAAACTATTAAATAGCAGAAAAGATGGGTATTGTAAGTACTTCAGGATCAAAGCAGATACTATGTGACACATATAGATTTATACATGGTGGAATCCCAACATCAATAGATTGTATAACAAAAGGCCAATAGTAGGAAGGGCTATGCCCAGCAAGGTAATAACTCCTACACTAATCTAAACAAGCAAATCAGGCAACTAGTCAAGTCTACCAAAGCCATATTTGAGGTACAAATAGCCTCTAAGGCTTCTACTCCAGTCTAAACAAGTAATTCTGGTGACTAGTCAAGTCTACCAAAGCCACATTTGTGGTAAAAATAGCCTCTGAGGCTCCTATACACATCTAAATAAGCAATTCAGGTGACTAATCAAGTCTACCAAAGCCAAATTTGAGGTAAAAATAGCCTCCAAGGCAAAAGACAACCTCAAGCTTTCTTCAGCTATGTCTGCAACCTCAAATGCAACACACAGCAGTGTGTCTAACTAAGTGTAAATGGAGTCACCTATATTGAGCTAGAGGACATAACAAATCTAATGGCCAACAAATTCAGCTTTAATTTATACTCCCTTTCACCTCTCAGGAAATACCCTCAACTATAACTCCCTCAACTATCAGGTCCTCAGTGTATTCTCTAAGTCCATGAACACTGCATCAGGGGGCCCCAATAATATCCCAGAATGCCTCCTAAATAGCACGAAACATGACCTGTTAGGCCAACTGCAATCACTATTCAACTGTAGCCTTGAAATATGTTATGTCAAGTGAATGGAAGACTGAAACTGTTATATCTCTGTACAAAGGGGGAGCATCTACAGACCTAGGCAGCTAAAGACTCATATGTCTGACTAGTTTCATATGTAAAGCCATGGAAAGAATCGTCAAGGAAATGATAAATAGTCACATAGAAAACCTACATACATTTGATCCAACTAAATCTAATTTCATCAAAAGCAGGACATGCCTACTCAACCTGGTGGACTTTTTCGGAATGGTCACTAAAGCCATGGACAAGGGAATATGGTGCACACTACTTATGTAGACCTGGCCAAAGTGTTCAACACATAACTTCACTTGGACATTATAGATAAACTCATTAAATTAAGCATAAACCCATATGCCATCCAATGGATACCCAGCTGGCTCACAGGAAAGACCCAAGAAATTAGGATGGGGAGGCTACCTTTACAAAGAAGCCAGTCTTTAGAACTAGCAGAGTTCCTCAGGGCTTGGTGTTGGACCCATTCCTTTTTTGGCATCTACTTCTCTGTGGTCAAGGCCAATGTTAAGGGTCTCTAGCTGACCAAATTTGTAGATGAGTGCAAACTAGGTGTAGTCAATGAGTTTCACAAAGACACAAATACTCTTTAAGAAGACTCCCTGACACAGACAAATAACTGGTGTCAGAGTCATAGTCTAAAGCACAGTGCATAGAAGTGCATAATAGTATCCTTTGTTAAGATGGCTACCCCTGGAAATTACCACATTGATAATAAATCCCTAGGATAGGGAATAGACCCATTGATCAGTGGTTTGGGAATGCATGTAGACAGTGACCTGACCCTTAACCATCATGTGTCTACAGTGGTAAGAAAATCATTTTATGTTGCACAAGTTATAAGCAAGGTTATGGCATTTAGGTCCAAGGGTGTTATTGATCCATTGTACTCAGTTTTCATCAGACCAATCAGTGAATACGATGTACTCTATGGTATGTATCTTACAAAAACTAGAGCTGAGGATCCTCATGAAATGATTCATGGTGTAAACAAGTTGCCTTATGCTGACTACCTCAAAGCATTATCCTTGTACTTGGTCTTCTACAGACTGCTGCGAGACAATGTATGCCTGGTTAAATGATCACCTGATCCTGCTCTAATGGACCTGTTGCACATACACAAAACACATAACATCATAAATGCCCAATCTAGGGATGTAAACTTCATCTGCAACTTAAACAGGACATATTGGAATGACAGGAATGTGCATCAGAGACTATTGCTCCTCTGCAACTGGATTCCCATCCATATGAAGCAGAGTTCTTCCCTAACTAAATTCATGTGTAACTTGGATTCATCTAGTGCCTATGCCTGTTATGGATGGAGGCAGCCTGTAAATACTTAATCAATCATGGTCTAAGCCTGTGCCTAACCCCTTAAATTACCTTGGCCTATCAAAATCATGTCAGATACTTTTAAGAAAATATTACTAGGAGAAAAATGCCCCTAGGGTGATTAGTCTAGTAATCACCTATGTGTCACCCACAGGTAATTTTTTTAATTTGCTCAGTCAGGAAAGGGCAGTAAGAGAAAAGCTTCACCCACATTAAATAACCTATAACCTAATGTCATAATCCTCTCTCAACCTCACCATCCCTCAAAGCAGCATTCCACTGAACACAGCTTTTTCATTATAGCTTATCAGACCTGCCATTCCCTCCCAGTTAAACTATAGACCATTTATTCATTCAAAACATTTAGAAAAAGCCTTATGCAGAACGTATTCAAACAAGCAGCATATAAATGCTTCACGCTCCAAGGCATTACCTGAATTAAACATTTTTCCCTGTTTGCACAATGATTTCATCCCCTGAGTAGGTCCTATCATTTTTTACAAGGTACTCCCTCTACATTAATTCACTATTTGAACTCCGAGTGACAAATGATTTTATTATTTTAGAAAACCATTTCATAATCATTAATATACTAAAGGACAGTGGAGCATAGCATTGATACAACATCATGCTGAGAGCATCCACAGTATTTTTAATTATTATGCTTTTTTGAAAATGTAGATAAAAGCATTATTTTCCTAAATTATGAAATTATAGGCAGTCAGAAGATTTAATAGTTTCTCTGTGTTAATATCACTATGTGTGTGTCGTCTAGGTGGCTTGCTGCACCTATGAGACCTACAGATGGGTTGGTTTCTCCGAGTAATAACAAGCAATCCAAAATAACTTCCATTCACAGAATATTTGAAGTGTTTGGTAACTCTCATCTAATGTGCTGATGAATAGTCCCAGTACATGAGAAAGAATGATGTATATTCTTTCCCAAACCTGCAACATTTTTATTTTGGGATGTCTAAATTGTATTTTAGAAATTTTTATGGTATGATTTTTAAAAGGCAACAAAGAGCTGTTACAAATGCTTAAGGCTGATACCATATCCAGCTTTTTGGCAATATGGATACTAATATTTGAATTATAGGATCATATGGGATACAAGGCAACTGCGCCATAAACCCAATGTCTTCTTCCCATTTAGCAAGATCAGGGTGGAGCAATGTTGTTTTTTTTAATAGGAATTGTTTAATATCCCTCTATCTCATCAGGAACATCATCACAGTACATCTGCTCAATGGAAGATGGACACAGTAGGTCTATCTAGCCTCCTGTTTAAGGGCATTAACAATCTTACTTCTTTCCGATCCTACCTTCCCCCAACTGATCTCATGTCTTCTTGAATGCCTTTCTACATTCTGTGCTCACTACCTTTTTGGATAGTTCATGCCCTGGATCCATAATCCTCACTGTCAAAAGTACATTTGGGCATCCAGGGAGTAGTTAGACCTTATGAATTGTTGAATGTACCCCCTTACTTAACTCTTTCTTTCCTTTTCAGGGTGGCCCTTTCATATCTGCTTGACATAATCTTGTGCACACATATCATTTTCACCCATATGTTTCTTCTAGTTTCTGGATGTAAGACCTTCAGCTCTTCTTGTGACTAGGCATAAGTTTCCCCCTCCATCTAGTTTATATTACTAGAAGCATTTATGTGGACTTTTCCAACAGTTTGGTGTCTCTGTCCTTGTACAATCTACAGAAAGGTACACACTGCACAAGGTGTGGCCTGATGACAGTGCAGGAGAGGGGAAACATTATTCTTGTTCTTCTGGAATCTGTTCTGCAAGGATTCATTCCAACATTCCGTTGGTGCTGCTACTGCCATCTTACTTCCTAGTGCCCTAATAAAGGTACAGTCAACACCCCCAGATCCTGTGTCTGCTTTTCTGTCATTAATTCTACTCTACCTGTCTGATACGTCATTGCACTGAATCGAGATACATGGCGAAAAGTGACACAACACCCCAGGCCCCATGCATAAAATGGGACAAAGAGGGTTGATATCGATGATGATGATGTTGATGATGATGATGATGATGGCTGATACTTCATGCCATCTTTATGTCTGTCTTGTAATGTTTTGTAGCTATCTGTAAGAGGTGTAAAAGTCATAATATAATTGTACCTTAGAAACTGCATATTGTACAAAGTTATTAGGGAACATACCATGTTTCTGTTGAGCTGTGTATTTTTCGATACTCCTTTACTCATGTATTGTGGATTATGCAATCTGCATCATGAATGTTATTATTATTTTTTTTTAGTTATATTGTGAGTTAAGATGCCTGCTTTCAGACATATTCCTGATATGGTTTGTCTAATATATTGTTTGTTTTCACTGAGTTGAGATACATACATTCACACATCACATTGTACATTCCATAGTTTTCATTGAGCTGAACTATATAACTAGAATTGCAAAACAAATACTGCTGTTTTCAGATAGTATTTTACCCAATTTACACTGCATTTTGTTAAGCTTTTGCTTAACCTGTCTGTTCTGTTCATGGTACAAGTGGTTACTGTGCAAGTAAAGTGGACCCAAATATTATCTATTCTTAGGTTCCACCTTGTCTACATACTTTGTGCATTGTGCTTAATAAGGCTCAACCTGGTACTGGCCACCTTCCATTATTATTTTTCTTAACTGCTTAAGGTTACAACCTGTCCCTCTTTGCATGTCCTTAGATTTTAGGACAAACATATTTCCTAAGTTTTTTAAATAGTTGCATAAAACAGATATTTTGTATCTGAAACACCTAAATATTATATAAATAGCATAAGCAGCTCAAATGCTACATGAATAAGCTTTTATTTTGGCAAAAAGTGAATTTGTGTCCCTTGTACTGGCCATGGGTACATTTTGTTCTGCAAAATATCACATGTTTACAAAAAAAGTCCCACTTTGGCCATTTGAAAAGGTGGCAAGCCTACAACTACTATGTGGATTTATTAAAAGATGAATTAGTATGATAGGTCCCCATTATTACTCCTTATACCATTGTGCCTAATTCTTATTGTACAAATTTTCATCATTACTGTCTATTTTATTCTTTGCAGGTTTGTATTGTATATACATATCTTTAAATTACTTTGGCTGAATCCTTTTATTCTACCTAATATATATTGTCATTTTGTTTAATCTTATTGCACCTATACATTGCCTCTATTCTATACTGTGTACGTTTGGTACTTAGGCAGTGCATCAACTCCCTTATATTTATTGACAAAGCACTACCTCTTGACCTCACTGATTCCATTTGTGGGAGGCAGAAGTGCTTACTTAGTTTGGAGGCACATTTCTCCACTACATATAATTTCCATAAACAGGAACATAACATCTTATCACCTTATGCGGAGTTGGTTAAAAGTTCTCTGTCGAAGCACCCAGGTCCCACTTAGGAGACCTCAGCCACCTGAGATTATACCCATACCATAAGCAACCTAAGAATGCACCCATATCAAAGTCCATACCTACTTCTTCACATATATCTGCTATTATACAATGATAGCTCATTGTTTGTTTGTGTCTTTCGGCTTTTCCCAGTTACTCCGGTCCGCTTATGATTGGCAGTATTCAAAAATGTGCATGCTGATTGGTCACCCCAACCAGCATGCCCGTTGTAAATTGAGCATATACCAAGAGAAAAAAGTCTATTCACTAAAGTACCATTCAGTATCCAGACTTTTCTATTGGTATATGCTATGGAGGGACAGCACAAAAAAAGGAAAAATCAGGTATGTTCTGAAAAAGAAAAGAAGAGAAGTATATCCAATTTTCATTCTTTTTTGTGCTGTCCCTCCCCAAATCTCAGCAGACTTGTGTACCTTTCAGCTATCCAAATCTTCACAGAACATCCAAGTTTTGGTCTCATAACAGCAATAGAAATTCTCTTTTTCTATTGCTACTCTTAAAAAAAGAAACAGATGGACATTCTCTTTTGTACGTTACTTTAATTCAGCAGCACTGATGCACTGTGCAAGCATGGAAATGTAACTTCCATATGCATGGGTAAGTACATAAAAAATTACAGAAGAATGGCAAACAATGCAGAGGAACATTATCGCTCCATTACACAAAGAAGTTATCGAAGAAGGGTTAGCCATTTCTTTCTTAAATAGTGTCATTGTATAATGGCAATAACTCACTTGTGGATGTGGGTATATCAGGATTTACTCACTGTTGTCTTTGTTTGATCACTTGGGCTTCACCTTCATGATGGAACCACGGCAGCCATGGATAAATCTTGATATACCTACACCCATCTGTGGGTTATTGCTTTATGAATCATCACAACTGCTAGCCCACATCCCTAAGGTCTCATGGTTCAGCAAGAACCTATGAGGTCCTTGTCAATGATAATTCCACAGTTAGGCTTACCAACACTATTCTCACCAGACTGGACAAGGAGAGGTTACAACAAGCTTTCTCTCTGGTGCTAAGATTAGGAGCACCATAAGGGCTTTCTGAACTTTTACCATTCTAAATATGAATATTAAAATTTGAAGGCAATGCTACTCAATGCTAGAAGTCTAAGCCTCAAAATGCACTCTCTCAAGGGATTCCTAAAAAATGTACAACATCAATATCTGTGCAGTAACTGAGACCTGGTTCAAGACTCCAGAGACCACCCCTGCAATACCAGGCTACAACTCTTACCACACTTTTCGGCCACAAAACCAAGAACGAAACACTAAAGGTGGAGGAGTGTCCATATTCACCAAGGCTATTCACACCTCCAGGCTAGTTGCCCAACACAATGCATCTGAAATTCTCCAGGTGCAACTAACACTAGGTAAGACTGCAATCCAAATTGTAGCTTGCTACAGATCCCCCATCATGCCCCAAGATTCTCACTACACCTTTCTAAATATACTGGAAAATATTAAGATACAACCAAACACCCTAATACTGGGTAATTTCAACTACCCTGCCATTAACTGGGAAAACTACTTGGGTACCAACTCCTTTTCCCAACGGTTCTTGGAATTCATAAATTCCAATGCCCTGGATCAACTAATCCATTGTTCCACCAGGGGCTCCAGTATCCTAGACCTGGTCATTACCAACATGGGAGATAGATGCTCCACACCAGTGGTCACCCACTCATTGGTCGGGTCTGACCATAAGCAAATCACCCTTGACATCCACATCCCACCTCCCCAGTAAGGAAACCTCCTTAAAAAACTTCTCCAAAGCCAACTTCCTGCTACTGAAGTCAGAAGTGACAAACTTCATGACACCCATGCAGATGGGATCTGAAAGTTTGACTGCAGAATCCTACACTAAGGCACTGTACAAGCACATCCACTCATGCATGAATCGTACCATCCCAAATAGAACCAAGATGCTCTCCTCCAAAAAAAGGAAGCCAATCTGGTGGTCCCCTGCTATAAACAAACTATACAACAGAAGGAAGAAACTGTTGTAGAAAAGAGGAATATCCCAGGATGCAAAAAAACTCCCTCACCAGCCTCAGTAAGAAGCTGAGATCTCTCATAAAATCCTCAAAAGCTAGTTATGAAAATAAAATTGCCAAAGATTCCAAAGACAACCACAAGGCATTCTATAATTATGTCAAGAATCTAAATGGCAATGCTCAGATCTGCTCTGTGCTAAAACAGAATGTCATTAAATATACTGATCCCAAGGATATTGCCAATATCCTGGCAGATCGATTTAGTGCCAACTTCACCCCCTCTCACCCACTAAAGGGCCCATCTCAATACCAAAAGATTGCCAAATTCTGGTAATCATGGCCACACAGGTAGAAACTGCACTCTCCAAAGCTAAGAATACAGCATCCATGTGACCAGATGACATCCCAGGCTGTGTACTACATGAACTACAAAATGAACTGGCACCTCACCTAAGTGTCATGTTTAATCATAGCCTCACCTCAGGCTTCGTGCCACTGAGTGGTGCACAGCTACAGTTATCCCACTCCACAAGGGGGTTCCACCTTGAATCCTGGGAACTAACGTCCCATCAGTCTGATGAGCCTGATCTGAAAGGGCATGGAACACATTATCATGGAACTTATAAACAAAGACATTGGTAACCTTCAAACACTGGATCCCATCCAGTTTGGGTTTGTCTCCTGAACCTGATTGACTTCTTCAAATCAGTCTCCAGAGCTGTGAACGAGGGTAAGGCGGTACACACAGCCTATATGGACCTCACCAAGGCCTTCGACACCATCCCCCACTCTGGAATCATAGATAAAGTTACTAAGTTGGGCATAAATCCCTATGTCACTCGATGGGTTGCCAACTGACTTACTGACAGAACCCAGACTGTAAAAGTAGCCGACTCCAAATCTAGCTCCAGACAAGTGACAGGTGTAGTACCTCAGGGTTCAGTCCTGGGACCACTCTTACTTGGCATCGACTTCTCTGAAGTACAGGCCAACACTAAGGGACTCTGGCTAACAAAGTTCGCAGATGACTGCAAACTGGGAGCCATTACTGAATCCCCAAATGATGTGGATATTCTACAAAAGGGCCTTACAGAAACAGATGCCTGGTGCCAGAGCCATGGGCTCAAGCTTAATGCCAAGAAATGTATAGTTATCCCCTTTGGAAAAAAACATGTACCCATGAATTACCACATAGGTGGCAGTACAATAAACATTGAAAGTGTGATGAGAGACTTAGGGACACAGGTGGACAGTGGTCTCACCTTCGATAACCACATTGCCACAACAGTCAGGAAATCCTTCTATGTGGTACACCTCGTCACTAAGGGCTTTTCATCCAGAAAAAAGGAGGTCATTGTCCCACTGTACTCATCCCTCATTAGACCCATTATAGAGTATAATGTCCCATTTGGTATGTACCTCACAAGACATCTGCAACAGCTGGAAAGGCCACAGAAATATCTCACTAAAAGAATCACAGGCCTAAAGCAGATGCCATATGCTGACCGTCTAAAAAACTCCAGCTATACTCTGTGGCATATTGTCTACTCAGAGGCAATCTCTGTTTAACATGCAAGGCCATGTCAAACCCTGAGCTGTTGGACATGCTCCACTTAATGAAATCCCAATCCCTCAGAACCACATGCTCCAGGGATCTAAACCTTGCCATCACAATGAACAAAACATGCTGGAGGGATAGGTTACTGACCCAGAGACTCCCCATACTCTGGAATAGACTGCCCATACACATCAAGCAGAGCGCCTCCTTGGCCCTTTTCAAAAGGAACCTTGGATGGGAGATAGGAAATTCACCCCGGGGATCATGTCATTCGACCTGATAGACAGGGGTCCATTGTAGTAAATATTGTGGGAAGACATATCCAAGGAATTGTTATGGCTAGGCTTGTATAGGCCCTAGGGCCAATAGCTTAATACCAACCTATGAACCTATGACCACAGTGTAGCTCAGATAGGGAAGAGTGACACTAAGGTGAGCTACACAGCGGAGCTGAAGAAATACACTACTATGCTCTCTTCCCTTGTTTATTAGGAAGGAAATCATTTGTTTTGAGCAGCATTCTATACTCATCAAGGGCGATACTTAAGTTATATGAAGAAATGATCAGGATTAACAACTGACATGCTATCTGGTTCATGTGTTCATAGAGGATTACTAGGCTAATGGCACAAGAGCCTTTACTAGCCTAGCTAATAATACCCAGGATATGACAATATTATATCTTAATTCCCCAGATATAGGATGGGGTAGTATCATGGTAGTGGGTCTTTAGGTGTTGGAGCTCTGAATCATTTTATAGACTGCCTGTGTCCATAAGGGACATGGGAAGTACCTGGGGAAAAAAAAATTCTGATTCCCCATCCTTATATCCAAATTCTTTTGAAGTGAGTGAGGAACGAGCTATGTTTTACGAAGATGGGAAGTTTATTTCATAGACGAGGTAACCTTTGGGATAAGAATCTGTCTCTCCAGCAAGTTCTGTTAGAGTCACAAATAACATTCAGGTCCACGGAACCCATAACCCTGGTATAATTTTTCTTCTGAATATGTAAAATTTTCATCAGAGCTGTATCAAATAATGCCTTGTAGGTCAGGCACAAGTGACCTCTCAATAAATGATATGAGACAGAGTAAAGGCATAGGGCTTTAGTCGGTCTCCATAAGGCATGTGTCTTACGCTTTGTATTTCTTAAGTGAGAAACCTCTTGGGCTCCTCTAACTGGTGTAACTGCCTGAATAGGTAGATGCAGAAGGGAGCATTGTACTCAATTATAAGCCTGATAAGGGTCAAATTCAATGGTGCTATGATTTCCTTTGACCTTGATGCCATGCCTTTACTTATAGGTTGAGCCACACAGAAGGATTTCTTCACTACCATAGCTACCTGGTGATCAAAATTTAAGTTACTATCTATCTGTGTTCCTAGGTCCCTCATCAATAGGTCTCGTACTAGGGGTGTGCTATAAATATTATAATTCGGAGGGCTATCTGATTTATGGAAGGGTATAATTATGCCTTTTTTTAACATTTATTTTCAGACTATGGTTTTGGCACCAGTAGGTTGTCATTTTTAGACCTGTTTGTAGGATGTCAACACAATTTGGGGATTCAGTAATTGCTTCCAGCATAGACTCATCAGTGAAATTTGTGAGCCAGAGTTCCACAACATTGGCCTTCACTGCAGAGAAGTATATACTAAATAGGAGAGTCCCAACACTGATCCCTGTGGGACACCACTAGTAACAGATTTCTTTTCAGAAGTGGATTAACCTATCCAGACAACAGGTGTTCTGTCAGTGAGACAGTTTGCTATCTATCTAACAATGTAGGTGTTTATGCCTAACTCAGTAAATTTGTCTATTGAGAATTGTGTCAAAAGCATCCTGGAATGTTGTCGGGATCCATGGAGTATGTGTTTTTAGCTTTAGTGAGCACAGTAACAACGTGTTTCCTCATAATGACTGGTAGGGGAGATGGTTGCATGTAATTCTTTGGGTGTGGTAGGAAGTGATGGAGGAAGACGTTTGAAACGAACTTGCCATCTAGCAGGTTTGCTATAGTTTCAGGCTGAGTGTTAAGTGTTGCCATTCATGATTAACTTGGCACATTGCTGATAGTTTCTCCTGAGATCATGAGCATAATTAAAAAAAGCCTTATAGTTATCTTTCACTTGGGAGGCTATCTTTGCCTTGTAGTTTACTTTGGCAGATTTGACCAGCTGTTTGTTTCAACTGCTGAGTGTCTTCTTGCACTGTTTTGTCTGTTCCTTTTTCACTTTGGAGGGGATTTTCCTCCTTTTGTTGAACAGACTCTTTATGCTAGGGGTCTAGCAGTGTGGTTGATTTTTGCCAGTATTCATAAATTTGAATTGGACAGGTACTGCCACCTCTATGCAGCTATTAATATGGTTTTACAGTGTTTTTTTGTGCAGCATAGATTAGGCATTGGTGTCATCCAGATTTGGAGTAGCTTGGAAGTTTAATAAGCTGTCAGTTAGTTTGTTAGTTCTTAACAGGTTTGGAGTATGATGAGGGTTCCGGGTTAGTTTCAATACTAAAGGAGATTATTTTGTGAACAGATCTTACCAGGGAGGAGTTAATGCATGGGACGGAGCAGTATCCCCCATGTTCATGAGTACTAGGTTTAGGTTATTTGTACCTTTAGTTGGGGAGCTAACTAGTTGCTCCAGGTTATTTGCATTGACAAAGGCCAAAAACCTCTGAGCAAGTGAATTATGGTCCCTATAAAAGTTTATGGAGGGGTAGTTGAAGTCACCCATAATATGATGTTAGGCTGACTGTTAGGAAATTCCAGTAGGTTTAGGTAGGAAGTGTGGTTTTCCAGAACTCATGTTAGGGGATCTATAGCTATCAAGGTTATGATAGGGGGTCACACTTATGGTTAGTTGGGCATGGAGCATCTGAAATGAGTCATGTTGTTGGACCAGTCTAGCAGTGCAATTGCCCTTTATGAACACCTTTTTCCTTTGTTTTGTCCTAAGTTGAGGGGGATCAAAATGTATGAAAAGATATTGCAGCCGTTGATAGCGAGGGTGCTTTCCATGGTTCTGAACTATATTTCTATGATTGCATATATGTTTGCATTCTCCAGGGTGAGGAGTGCCTCCAGGGAGTGCAGTTTTTTTTATTTAAACTGCTAGCACTGAGCAGCAGTACCTTTTGGAGGTTGTGAGTGAATTTATTATGTTGGAGGGTTTAACAAATGGCACAGCCTAAAAAAGACACTATGGGGATAGATAAAGTTTTTGCCAGTGTTCGGAAGCCAAGTGGTGATAAGTGCAAGCCATCTCTGGCAAAACATCGTGCTTTGTCAATTTTGTCTCTCCAGGCTGATAGATATTGGATCCCCTTGTTGTGACATCAGAGACTAAGCCAATTGTTGAAGTCATATTTTGCTGGTACTGTGGCATCATTACTGGTGAAGATAGTATGCTACTCAAGGCTAGATTCATACCCACCTGGGACACATACTCAGAGAGCTTCATCATGACTCTCTTAATTTAGTCAATTGAAGTACATCTTAGGTCGTTTACAGCCACATGGACTATGACAGTGTCATGCTGGTACTTGTGGTTTAAAGACCTAAGTGCATGCATGATCTGGTGAATCCTGGCTCCAGACAGACAGCTCACTGTGATTTTCTCCTTGTTTAGTCTGGTAAGAGGACATCTGTATTTCTTACAATGGAATCCCCAATAACTAGAATGCTTGGATGTGTGGTGTGTTGCCTTATGGCCTTGAAAGTGGGGCTGCTATGATTTTCAGAGTTATGTGTTGTTTGAGGTGTTGTCTTTTTTTGAGTGTGTGCAGGGCCACTACAGATACTTTTAGGAGATCTTGGATTTTTGGGTAGATTACAAGTGAGTGCCTCTGCTTATGTGGGTCTATATATTTGTTTCTTATAGTTGGTAGCAAATATTTTGGGTGTAAAGCTGGCAAACTGGTTTGCATTTTTTGTGTGTGGTATGTGAGGGCTTTGACTCCAATGGCATTATACATCTATACACTGTGTTTGTCTGTTTTAAAATGAAATGGTTGCCAGTGAACATGAGGTAGTTACTACACTACCTCAGAATGCCCATATCCACCAGGCCAGAAACAGAGATGACAGGGAAGTGCCTATCCATTATACCAGATACTTCGTTGATGGGAAGTAGTAGAGGAGAGTCACTTAAAGGACCAAGTAAGAGTATTTAGTAGTATTCTATAGGATGACCTGCAGTAGTGCTGCCCTCTGCACATACTGGCAGCTCTCTGAGCAACTGTGAACTGTGGGAGACTGTGGTGATCATTTCCTATAGAGGTTTTTAAACTGGAGAGGTTTGCATATATACAAGGCATGGGTAGCCACGTTTGAGTGATGCTTTTATACCAGCAGGATGAAAGACTTTTACACATATTAATCCCTCAGGCCAATTAGATAAACACACAGTAAGGCTTCCACCAGCAGTTCCCAACTCAGATGGGTTAAACCAGCCCTCTGCTCCCACTAGAGTGCAGAATAAAACCCTCTTATTCTAAAACAAACTGGTTTTGAGCTCAATTGCAGTAACAAATGCTTTACAACAAAAGGTAGAACTCCTGTAGTATCAATAATCCTTGGATATAAGTTCACAAACCCTAATAAATGCTCCCAAACACAGAAAAATTAGCACAAACAGAGGAAAACTTCTACAAACACAGAAAAACTTTGCAAAACCTAGAATTATTTTGGCAAACTCATAAGTATTCCCAGTCCCACAAAAGGTAATAATCTTCTAGGCCTTGCCCTTTCAAACATTTGAACTTCTACTAATCATGTACCACCACAGTACCACTACCACCTTAGTGAAATCCAACATCTGACAGAAACCTTCTTCCTTAAAACACATTTTGAATCCCAAAAAATCCCTTAAACATGTTGGGATTTCTCCCAAATACATCTTCTCCAACTAACTTTACTAAAAACCATAAATGGTATGCTACCACATACTTCTTTCAGTTCTACTTCCTTATGGACTGCTGGATACAAGATTCTGTTAACAGCTACCACAAAAATAATGGAAAATTCAACAATAAAGCTATATCTTGTAGTTTCCTCTACAAAAAGACTATACAAACACAACAAGTTCTAAGTTGCTTGTAATAGAACACCACCCTTCTAGTTTATAATGGATTTAAAACTAATAAGCAAAAACTTTAAATACAGCATCAGAAAGTTTGAAATAAGAACTGAGAGTCATTGCCAACAATAAAAATATCTACAAGATCTACTTCAGTTTCATTAGGAATCTTAGAAACAACACTCATTACTGCAGTGAACCTTTTTTTTCTAATGGAGTTTTCTACTCTAACCTAAAGTTATTGCAAATATCCTTGAAGACAGATTCACTGAAAACTTTATGCTTCTTAATAAATCCATTGTTCATCCCCACTATAACCCATTCCACCCATCTTCACTCTAGACCAGGTTATAGCATGACTTTCCAAAACCAGCCAAAACAAAAACAGCTCCATAGGATGTGATAATATTCCTGGACGTCTGTTAACACGAGTTAAATACCACTTAGTCCAGCCCCTCTTAAACTTCTTCAGTTTAAGTCCCTACATTCTCTGTCCCAGAAGCATGGAGAACTCCTGTAACAGTACCACAACACTAGGTGGTCCCATGACATAGGCCAGGAATTAAAAACCTAAAATGTGTATGAGTATCGTGTGTAAAGTTATGCATGGAGAAGACATAAACAGCACCACAACTTCTACTGAAGGCTAGAACTGAACCTCAGACCTTGAAGCTGAGACAACAGTGTTAACTGCTATGCACCTTACCATATAAGGTGCAGTACTGGCTTGTTTACATTTTTTTTGGCCTCTCTACTCATGAACAAAACAGTAATATTTTCATTTATTCCAGGGCTACAGTATACCGAAGCCTTGATTAACTATTTTTGAATGCTGCACAGCCCTCAATATTGTAACCAGTCAATAAAATGTTTGTTTTGCTAAAGTTCAAGGCTCTGCTAATTAAACAGATGTGCCTTTGATCTAAGACCTGGAAATGTTTATTCCACAGAAAGTCAGACCTATAGTTTTGCAATTTCCTGGCATTCCGTAGCTGATTAAAGTCAAGGAGGATACTGTATTTAGTATTGTTCTCAGTTTCAAGCTGTTTCTGTTACAATGTAGTGAATAATAATGTATTTTAAGAACTGAAAGAGCTGGTTTTCAGACATCAATGCCCCTTCTTTGTGAAGTTATTAGCTGCTTGATTTAAAAGGAAATCCTGTTTTGCAGTAGAGTGACAATGTATGCAAAAGAAAACTGTTACAAAAGAAACTTCTAATGTATTTCATATGAGCCCCACAGATGTCTGAAGGAATTAATCTTTTTATCTGAACCTGATGCTTTGCTTTCTCTAAGAAAAAATCATATTTTACTTTACTTTTATCTAAACATGGGCATGTATAGACTAACTATAAACAAATAAATAAATGGGTACAATTTGGACTTTGATGATATTTAGTAAATTTCTGACGGGTTATGGCAGTCTCGTGAAATTATATCTCACTCCTGTCTTCCATGATTGTTTGCTGTGGTACAGGTGTCATCTACTATGCAAGCAATAATGCATGACACAGTGTATGCTATTGTATTGACAACACCCACCGTGGGGTGTTCTGAAGCCCACAAACACACACACACACACACACACACACACACACACACACACACACACACACACACACACACACACACACACACACACATTCACTCAGTTAATAGTCCAGCCATTAGAAGTCTTATAACGCCATACCAGTCAATTGTCAAAATGTTCACAGAAAGTCCAACAGGGGGATTCAATAAAGCCTACATGGTTGTTTTTCACAATGTTCACATCATGGTGTGATGCACACATGGCAGCAGAAAGTTTTAGATTCAGTTAGTGCAGTGAAGAGGCGCACACCTCTGCGCAAAACAGGTAAACACCGAGGTATGCTAATTATAGCATAAGCAGCTAATCAACAAATCCAACATGGTGGAGCTATTCAATAAGCTATAAAGCATAATGCTATAAAGTATCCATGTAGACACCATGCTAGATTGTCCTGCATATTCCAAAACTTTTGGAATACAGCCACAGAAAGGAGTCTACATGGACAGCACTATGTCAGCTGCTGCATTTACAAGGTAAGCCTTGAATCTGGAATGTATTGTGTAATATGAATGAGTGGCATATCCTTTTTCACACTAATAGAGCCAACATGCCCTTGTTTATGTCATAACAGTAACGCACCTTTGTCCCCCCCCAACAAAAGAACTGTCTATCCTTGTTTGTGCCATAAGCGTGACTAAACTATGCCCCCCCAAAGAATAGGAAAATGACAATTTGCTAACAAATCCTCTTTGAAATGCTAGAAGTTTTATTGAAGGAACTGTCCCAGAAACATTTGTACATATTTATCACACAGTATTCTATTTTCATGTATTGGCAGTCATGTATACCCCTGAAATAGCTTGGCAAACATGCTCATGCCATCAGTGCACTTCTAACTAATGCATACAGATACAAGTATACAAGCCAATGCTTTGGATATTTCTTAAATACATTCCAGGATATGCATTATATAGCTGACCAAATAGAAGCACACCTTCTGAACTGCAATACTTCTCTGTACAGATATATCCTGAAGAAATAGCATTATGAGCAGTCTTTCCAATATAAACAAGTGCCCCCACCATCAGTTTACCTAGCTACACATTTGTCTTTCTATGGTGTAGATTCAGGGCTGTCAGCATGGCTAAGATGCAAAAGAGGTATGAACTAATTAGAACTGCTGAATCCCAAAAATTGGATCAGTGTAGGGATATGAACATAGTGCAGCCACTCCCTCAGTGTTTGGTTTTAATGGATTGCAGCTGCTCCCTCAGTGTTTGGTTTTAATGGATTGCAGCTGTGACGGATTAGTGTTTGGGAGAAGGAAAACACACCAGCACTGCAGGCTGCCTTACTTCCAGTGAGTATGTCAGGTCACATCTACAAAGTGTTAGATGTAAGGCTGGAAATGTAAGTAAGCAGCACACAAGTTACAGGTTGTGTTCCTTTTTTTTTAATATGGCAAAGCTCAGAAGAAGAGTTGGAGGCTTTTAATTTTTATATTAATGGTGTTACATCCTTTCTGAATTTTACCATGGAATATTCATATGAGCAAATATCCTTCTTGGACATAAGTGTGTACAAGCCTTGAATAAGGGATGTTAGCACCAATGTGCATAGGAAAACATGTCACAGAAATAGCCTACTATATCGAAGTAGTATGCATCCCCCATATGTCTTTGATAATATAGTAAGGGGACAAGCTATGAGAATTTCCAGGTTATGTAAAAAGGATGAGGTTTTTGTGACAGAAATAGAAGAATTGGAGCATAGATTTTTAAGCAGGGGATATATCACACACAAAGTTAGGTGTATTATTCAGGAGGTCAAGGAAAAAAGAACAGAGAAGGCACATCCCTATTTCTCTGATGTAACTGAGGGGATGAAAGCTGAAATGCGGGGTGACGATAAGCACAACATATTGAGATTGCCTGTTTATTTCTCAAGTAATGCTAGAACAGCAACCAATATATACAAGAAGTTTTGGCCTATTCTATCAGCTGATGAAAAGATACTTGGTATCATTGGTAATAATCCGAGTTTTACATATAAAAATATGAAATCCCTGAAAAGAAGGTTAGGTTATTCAGTGGGAAGGAACACTCAGCAAAATACTGAGTTTGGAATGGGTATTAGTCCCTGTAATAGGTGTAACTCTTGTGAATATACAAATCCAATTGGACAGTTCTATCATCCAGATTTTGATAGGACATTCACATTTAATGTTGCAGTTATGTGTGACACTACAAATGTGTCTATTTAGCCCACTGCATCAGCTGTGGCTCATTCTGTGTTGGCAAAACTGATTGGAGACTACGTGATAGGATACGGGAACATATATATAATATCACTACCAGAACCACTACTAATGCCTTAGCTAAACATGTCATTCACAAAGGGGACACACACAAATTTCACTTCCTTGTCATGGAAAAAAATAGACTGGATGGGATATGTAGAGATGTTAAAAATAAGACAGAAACAAATGAAACCTGCTGGATTATTAAATTAAGAGCAGATAGTGACAGTGGTTTGAATGACAAAGTCCCCATCAAACCTATACTGAAAGCTAGACCTCTGCGTAGATAACAAGAGTTTTAATAGGATGTTAAGCAATCTGTGTATATTGGTCAGGTAGTAGGGTAACACATGTTTTTATTAAAAAAAATCTTATTTTTTATATGTTGTTTATATGTAATTTGTATATTGTATAGATACATGTATTAAATAGGTAATGTGGTTATAGCTACACATTTTATTATACAGCCTTGAATGTAACTAGTTTTAGTAAATGCATTTAGTACTAGCTGTTTTTGCAGTAGCAATGATGGTGTTTCTTCAAATGTGCAATAAGCAATCAGGAAGGTAGTGCATTTGAGTGTTAAGCACTGTATTTAAGGGATGACTTTTTTTGACTAATAGTATTGTCTGAAGAAGCAGTCTTTGTAATTGTGAAAGTGCTTACATTTGGACTTCCTTAAAGAAGTTTTACTTTTATAACTGCTGGCCATCATTTTATTCTGCTCCATTTTATGCTAGAGCTGTACATTTGCAAGTGATCATCATGACAGCTTGTGTGATCACTAGGTGCACAAAATCCAAAACTAATACATGTACAACTAAGACTTGTGTGATTTGATATCAGTGTAGATGCTTTTGAAATTGGTTGTGTGCATATTGATTTAAGTTCTTTGTTGCAAATCTGTTTGTGTGGCAAAGAGGGATAAGGGACCCATTCTATGTTCTGAAGGTGCATTGGAGTGACAGTTCTAATCCAGACCTATGTAGAAATATCTCGTGTGTACTAACATTTTTCTAGTGTGTATGTCATAGATTGTTTTTCCGTATTTCAAATATTGCTCCATTTTTTCCTTTTTGGGCCACTGTTTGCATGATGCAAGTATATTTGTGCTATCTGGACTGGCATGACCTTCACATTTGCCTAACACACGTGCACAACTGCCTGTACATCCAATAACCTTGAAACTGCAACTGCAATTATGTAATGCCTCACTGCTTTCCACTGTTGTGCTCCATTTACCATGGTACAAACATGGTGTTCAGAGGTCCGTACAGCCAAGCACTGTGTTTGATGGTAAGCTGAGCACAACAGTTTCATGCACAACTGCCTGTACATCCAATAACCTTGAAACTGCAACTGCAATTATGTAATGCCTCACTGATTGCCACTGTTGTGCTCCATTTACCATGATGCAAACACAGTGTTCAGAGGTCCATATAGCTGAGCACCGTGTTTGTGTGATGGTAAGCTGAGCGCAACAGTTTAAAACCATTGTGTATGCAGTCCCAGTAAATGCAATGACTTTATCTGGTGGGAAAGCATCATTCTTTATTGCACTTGATCCATGACAGGCATGGCAGGTATTTATGGGGAAGGTGTCAGATTTAGGGCACAGAGATGGGGTGCCCATGAGTCCAAGATTTTTTACTGGACTCCTAGTCAAGAATCACAGTGCCAGGCTTCTGCAGGGGGAGTATTCTGGCTCCCAGTATGTCAGATAGTTTACCCGGGCTGCAACCAGTGCCATTGGTATCCTCTGTACTGGTGAACAATGTAGGCATCACTACAATGCCCTCCAGAGGAGGAAAAGGGATATTTTCAACCGATAGATTGGGGAATTTAGAACTGCAGACATCCCACACCTGTGTAAGTATCAACCACAGAGAATACTTGTAAGACTTAAAAGCTGAATACAGGCAGGACTGGTATTACTAATGGTATTCTGTTCTGTTTTTTTTCCACAGCTGCATGTGATTGTGAGGTAAATTTCTGAAGCCATGGGGCTAGATGAGGATAAGTTAAGGATGTGATTTGTATGCAGCAGTATCGTAGTGTTATTCTAGCATTAAAAGTTAAAGTTAGCTTTTTGGTATTTTATAAATCAAACTGAGCATGCATACCTCAACTATAAAAGCAGGTATGCATTCATTAGTCTGTAGTACAAACCAAGAGTACAATATTACATTTTAGTCAGAGGTTGTGGGTTCAAATACCACACTTCACAACTATACAGTACTGTTATTTCTGCAATTTATATTTAAATTAAATTAAAATCTCTATACCAGTGGCACAAATGCCCTGCTATAAAGTGTAATCTGTATAACTGGTACAAGCATTGTGCAATTTATGCATGTGTCAAGGAGTACTTGCTGCAGTCTGTAGTATAGTGTGCATCTGTTAGCAGCTGGTAGTCTTAAAAGTAAAAGTTATCTGTTAGCAGCTGGTAGTCTTAAAAGTAAAAGTAAAGATAATTCGGTCAATTAATTGTATCAGTACATTGTATGTCACATATGAAGGTACTAATCTTATCTCTTTTTGTTCTCTTACCCCAACCATTTTCTTCTCTTGTTTTTATTTTACTTTTATTACATATATATATATATATATATATATATATATATATATATATATTTATTTATTTTATTTTATTATGTATGCCCATGTCATCCATGTGTACCACATCTCTTAATACCACAATACAGTGCGGTAGGCATGCCCCACAGGATCTGCCTGCCGCTCCCCCTCCTCCACCGGCTCCAGCACCGTTGTCCAGCACATCTGTGAACCAACCTGGCAGCACCACTTCTGCTGCCCCTGCACTACTTGCCCTCTCAGGTAGTCCTGCTCCAGAGCTAGTCCAGTGGTACCCTCCAGGAGCAGTGGCGGAGGTGATGATTTTATCACCTACGCTGAATTGCCAGGGATGGTGCATAGGGTTGTATGCTGCACTGTAGTTGCATGCCTACATCAGCTGGAGAGGCTGCCCTCCCTCATTTTACATAGTACCAGGAGGAGGAGATGCAGAGCTCAGACACTTCCACCAGCGTAGGAGTGAGATGACAGTGATGACAGTCCAGTGGATGACAACTCGATTCTCACTGTCAATCAGCTTGATGACCATAGGTTTGGGATGTCCCCACCCGTACCCCAATCATGGTGTCCCCCAACCTTTTATATCCATCATCATACCTGTCTCTTGTCTTGTTTGTCTTGTCTGTCTGCAATTGCTTCTTCACCTACCCAACTTTTCTCTCCCAGACTTTCCTATGTCCTTTCCCCAACATTCCTCTTTCTCTCAAAATAAAAAAATGTGCACCTGTCCCACAAAAAAAAAAAAAAAAAAGTCCCATATATAGCTGTTTTGCACACTTGTCTTTTTAACACCCTTGATTCAGTCCAGTTGGCTATACACCATGATTGTGTTCAGATCACCCCTCTCTCTAGAAGTGACAGTCCAAATTCAGTTAATATTTTGCAGATATGTTCACTTCACTCTGTTAAAGAAATTAATAGCTATGTTTTTTTCTTACAACCCTCCTGCACATTCCTGTCCCGCTTTCCCTTTGCTCTTGCCACCTGCTTGCTCCCCATTTAACCATAGTCTTATCTTCCCCATTTCTTTTCTATAATCTATTATTGCGCAATGGAGTGCCTTGCATGTCAATGTGCAACAATGGTAATGCAAAAGAAGTTAAAAGTGTTACATACAGCTGTATTTCAATCCAGTGCCATCTGGCTCTAAAAAGGAAAGTATCACTGCATTAGCTACATTAACACCTGCTGCCAGAGAGTCAGTTAAGTAGCAGGTGCATTCCAGAGACTCATTACTAACTGTCAGACTTTGTTCCTGCCCCTTCTTGCTCCCCATTTCATCACTTTTCTATCTACCCCATTTTAACACTTTTAATCTGATCAAAAAATAAAATCATACACAACACACATAAGTAGCAGGAAAAAGCAATGGATCCCTTCACTTTTTGGGATCCATGTTTCGTAGATGTGTGCATTGCTCACCAATGTGCAGTGACAGTGAGCGGTGGCAAAATGCTACTGTTACCTCCTCCAAATGCCGTTTAATCCCGCTGCACTATGCCAACACATAGCAACACATCTTGTATAAGCAATTCATGTCATTGCATTAACACTTTGTAATGAAAAGTATTTTAAAGTATTAGATACAGCTGTCTTCAAACCCAGTACCATCTAGGTCAAAAAAGGCATATATCAGTGCATTAACACATGCTGCCACAGAGTCATTTAAGTAGCATGTGTATTTCATAGACTTAATACTGTCAGACTTTAGCAATGTGGCTTGCATTTGGGCACTGCTTACCTGTGCGCAAACATGTGTACCTCTCATGCGTATGCACTTTGCTAACTGTCATGCAAACCCACTGCTCACCATTCAATGCTGCTGTTTATTGTCCACTTCCTGTGTATGACATGAAATTGCATGTGTAAACATTACAAACTGAGGGAAATATCTAACAATATATCACATATTCAGAATACAATTATCTGTTGCCTTCCCCCCAAGCACTGCAACCCTCATTTCTACACATATATCAACCACAGGAAAAAAATGTAATATCAAATGTTGTGTTCAATACAATGCACATCAATGTGGTAACATACAAACCTATACCTACTGACCATTCTAATAACTATCACCATCAACAGCCTGCTTTTTCCTATTTTTTATACATGGGGTCAGGGTATTATGTTAACTGGCGGAAACTCTCTCAGTTCAGTGCCACATTCCTACCTTCTGCAGTACTCATGCCTGACTGTCTCAGATCTTCTTTCAAACAATTCATCCACTTCTTTGCTGGACGTCATTGCTTCCTCTTGCCTTCTTCCTGTATATTCCAGATCTACCTCACCAGATTGTCTTCTGATTTTCTGCACGTGTCCAAACCACCGTAATCTGTTCTCTTTGATCTTTTCTGCATTTAGAACTTCTTTGGCTTCTGCATTTATGTCTTCATTTCATCATCTGTCCCACAGTGTGCATCCTACCACCCTTCTCAGGCACTTCATTTCCATCACCTCTAATTTCTTCAACTGTTCTGCCTTTACTGCCAGGTTTCTGTACCAAACAGTAGTACTGATCACACCACTGTCTTGTACACCTTACTTTTTAGCTTCATTGGCATTTTTTTGTCATAGACTACACCTGACACTATATGCCAGTTGGCTGCATCCCCTCTGATTCTAGCTTTGACCTCTTCATTCAGTCTTCCCTTCTCCTCAACCACCCATCCCAGATACTTGAAGCTGTTTACCTGTTCCACTATCTTCCCTTCTATCTCTGTTCTCAGCTTCTTCTGATTTCCTCAATTTGCTGCCATTATCACCATCTTATCTGGGCTTAGTTTCATCCCATGTGCCTTCAGTTTTGCATTCCATTATATTATCCTTCGCTGAAGTTCTAGCTCAAAGTCTGCCTGTAATGCCACATCATCTGCATTCAGCAACTTTGTTGATCTGCCCCCTCTGACTTGTTTGCTAATGTAGTCCATTGCCAGTATGAACAGCAGTGGGCTCAGAGCTGAACCCTGGTGTACAACCACTTCCACTGGGAACCCTCTATGAGGCCAAACACTATTCATACTTGAGCCACTGCATCTTTGTACATAGCCTGCACTAATTCTAACAATGTTTCTGGGACTTCAAACCACCGCAGTACTGTCCAGATTAACTTTCTTGGGACCTTTTCATATGCTTTCTCCAAGTCTAGGAATGCCCAGTTGGACTCTCTCCTCATCTCTAGCATCCTCTCAAGTATCTGTCACACTGCAAACATCAGGTCAATTGTGCTGCATCCTGATCTGAATCTGAACTGCTCATCTCCCATATTACATTCTGCTGCTGTGCATATTCATTTATCAATCACTCTCTCCAGAACTTTCATGCAATGTGATAGGAGTTTGATGCCTCTATACTGCCCACAGCTGCAGATGTCCTCTTTGTTCTTGTACACTGGCATGAATATGCTTATTCTCCAGTCATCTGGGATATGCCTTTCTCTCCACACTACTATGAGCACCCTCAGGAGACATTTCTCTCCTATCTCACCCACCATCTTTATCATATCTGCTGTGACCTCATCTGAAGCTGCTGCTTTCCCTGACTTCATTTTCCTTAGTGCTGTTCTTACTTCTTTTAGGGTGGGCTCCTCTTCTTCTCCTCTCATTGTAGGCTGTTTCTGGGGCAGTACAGCTTTTTTGGGTTTTTTTTTAATTCAGAAGATGCTGGAAATATTCCTTTCATCTGCCTTTGATGTCCTGTGGACTGGTGAGCAGGTTGATGCTGGCATCCCTTATGAGGGGTGTCTGACTATCTTCTTTATCTTTCTGTCTTTGCCTTGCAACCTGCTATAGTTTCTTTGTGCCCCTTACTGAGTCACTTTCCAGAAGTTGGTAGAGTGCCTCCAATACCCTATTCTTTGCTATAGCAAATTCTATCTTAGCTTCTTTGTTAGCCAACCAGTAGTCCTTCCTAGCCTGGTCAATCTTTTCTATCTCCCACTTCTTCCTGCACTCCTTCTTCTTTTGATGATTTCCTGGACTTCTGCATTCCACCACCAGCTTTCCTTATGGACCTTATTTCCATACCTGGCTCAGCCACATATTTATTCTGTAGTCCTAACCCATGCTGTTTTTAGGTGCTGCCATTCTTGTTCAACTCTAACTATTCCATCCTCTTCTTGGGATGCTAGAGCCATGAGTAATTCCTTGAACTATTGTACTTTCTCTCCAGTCAACTTCCAGGTCTTCAGCCTGGTCTCTGTTGACCTTAGAGCCTTCTCTGACCACTGCTTGCAGCAGATTGTGACAACTAGTGGTTTATGCTGTGGGCCAACTGTTTCACTGGGGATGACTTTGCAATCATAGATTCTATCCCAGTGCCTTTTCCTTACTAGCAGGAAGTCTACCTGAGTTGCATGTTGGCTGCTATTATATGTGATCTTGTGCCTGACTCTCTTTCTGAACCATGTGTTGGCTACTATCAAGCCTTTTGCCAGACAGAAGTGTAGAATGGCTTCTCCTTCTTTATTCCTATTGCCCCACCCATGTGGACCCAGGCAGTCCTCATATCCTGTTCTGTCTGTCCCGATATGTGCATTCAAGTCATCCATTATGAACACCAATTCATGGTGTCCTGCTTTATGTAGTAGGTCCTGCAACTGCTGTCCGAATGCACTCTTTTCCTCACTATTACAACCCTGCTGTAGGGCACAGGCTGAGATTATAAATACTGCTACATCATTACTATCATTACACTGGAGACTGATTGCCATGAGTCTGTCATTAATTCTGATGATATCCCTCACTGCCTTCTGAAGTCTCTCTCTCTCACCACAATTCCTGCACCATTTCTAGCCTGTCCCCCTCCTGAGTAGTAGAGTCTGGATCCCAAGCCAATTGGCTTAGCTGCACTGCCCTTCCATCTCATCTCTTGGATACATAGGATGTCCAGCCTCCTCTGTATCATTATGTCATCCACTTCCAAGCTGCATCCTGTCAGTGAACCTACAGTAAGCGTAGCAATTCTCAGTTCATGTTTTGCAGGTTGGTTAGTTTTATGTCCAGCTTTCACTCAACAGAGCTATCCCAGGTAACCCAGACTGGGCAACTAGACACCAAATGGCCATTAGCTTACTGACCCAGGGCTGCTGGGCTTTATGGTGTGCACATTATGGCCAATAGGGGCACATATACCCCTCCCACCTTTAGCAAGGGTCCCTGGCATAGGTCAGAATAGGCCAGGTCCTCAATCCACGTATCACCGGTAACTACCAATGCCCATTTTGGTGACATTAGTCAGCATGACCAAATCACCTAGAACCATATTTTTCACCATCAAGTGGCTAGCCCTGCCCTGGCACTCAGTCTGTGATCCATGTTCTTCTATCTTGAGAATACAGCGCACCACAGTATATGCCCAAACTGATTGGTCTGTACAACTCTTCCCCCAATAGAGCACCATGTAGAGTCTGTGCTGTTGCTGCCCACAGCTCCATTCATTGATGAGTTTGAGATAGAAACACTCAGAATGTTTTTTGGGCAGGGGAGAATCCCCAATGAGACACAGGGAGAATGTGCAAACACCAAACAGGCATTGGTCAGAGGTCAAGATTACACCTTGTACCTTGTGCATGGGAGGCAAAGACTTTGACCATTATGCCAACTGGTCTCTCTGCAACTATTGACCCATATGCCTAAAATCACTTATCTGCAAGGCAAGGGATGGAATCAGCATGGACCATATTCACAAGTGCATAGGTGATCTTCAACACACTTGACCCTACTCATTTTGTTTTTGACAAGGGTACATCTTGCTTATCGAACCTTGTGGACTTCTTGGATACTGACCCCAGAGACCTGTATGAGGGATAACAGGACATACAGCCTACACTATCCCCATTCATGTGTCATAGCGACGATCTCCCATGTGGGAATTTAGCCATACAGTAGTACAGGGATAGGCAACTGGCTCACTGACATAACACACACACTCTCAAAGTTGGGGACTGCACCTCCACCAGTAGCCACTTATCATCAGAACTATTAGAATACCACAGGGATCTATGCTGGGCTCTCAACTGTTTGCAAACTACTTCCCTGAAGTTCAGGCAATGGTAGTTGGCCTGTGGTTTACCTAATTTGCAGATGACTAGTAACTGGGTACAGTAATATGGAGTCCCTCAGTGATGTAACATACTGCAGAATGAGTTGCCACACACAAATGATTGGTGCCAAGCTCACAGACTGAATCTTAAAGCATACAATTGCTCATTGTCACCTTTGGCAATGAAGTACCCCTGCTAATTATGATATACATAGCACCCATCCAAGTTTAAACATAGTGTTGTGAGACATGGGAACACACGTTGATAATCTACACTTTCATCAGTATGTGTCCATAGTGGTGACACACACATGCTGCATTGTACATATTATACATATTGACATCACATCCAAGACCAGGTTGGTCATACCTCTGCTGTACTCTACCCTTATAAGACCATTAATTGAATACAATGCTTACTTTTGTCTGTACCTCACCAGACACCTGCAGCAATTGGAGAAAACACAGGGTTGCACCTGGAAGACTCCAGGGCCTCCAAACATGACATGTATGAAAAGACTGAAAGACTTGTCAGTGTACTCAGTATCATACAGGCTGATGAGAGGTGACCTATGCCTGCCCTACAGAGTAGTCGCAGACCCTACCGTACTGGAAATACTGCACATCTGCAAATCAAATGGGGCAAGAATAACTTGGCCCAGGGTTCTCAACCTAGCCTGTGACATAAACAGAACATTCTGGGGAGACAGATATATATCCAAAAGACTCACACTCCTCTGTAACAAGTTCACAATGTGTGTGAATCAATGCTCCTCAATTACCCTGTTTAAGTGCAATCTTGACTACTGGTTTGGTGATTGTAAAGTCACCTCTGGGATGGCAACTATGTCCCTCATGGACAGAACCTGTTGGTGCTGCTCACAAAATCTCACTAACAATAACTATCCGACTCTCCTCAGTAAGGGTACTTGTGTTTTTACATGGTTAGGCTTCTAAACACCATAGGATGATTAGGCTGGTAGCCTCCTATGTACATATGAAGCTATGAGCCAATGCAGGTCTCCCAAAATTTTGTCTCCCACATGGCCTGCTGATGTCATCTAATGTAAGTTCACCTGCAGTCTTGTAAAAAGTCAGACTTGTTCAGTGTTGCTTATGTAATGCACTGTGTTCTGTAGTCTGTGTACTTATATAGGTAGGGGTTCTGTTTTCATTGCAGTCAACTGTGTGTGTGTGTGTGTGTGTGTGTGTGTGTGTGTGTGTGTGTGTGTGTGTCTAGCCAGAAGAGCAGAAGTGTGCATACTACAGTTAGTGCATGCCTACACATCCATTTCATGCAGGCCTTCCAAATTCTTCTCTCCAACATGCACTGCTGATGTCATCCACTATAAGTTGACCTGCAGCTATGTAAAAGTCAGATATGTGCCATGACACTTGCATAAAATACTGTGTTTTGTAGTCTGTGTACTTAAATAGGTAGGGAAATCTGTTATTGCTGCAGTCAACTGTGTGCGTTTAGCCAGAATAGCAGAAGTGCATATCCTCCTGTTACGACTCCAATTCCATGAACTGTCAGCATTTTGATACTTACACATGCCTACAGATCCATTTCATGCAGGTCTTCCAACTCCTTCTCTCCAACATGAACTGATCATGTCATCCACTATAAGTTGACCTGCAGCCATATAAAAGTCAGATTTCTGCCATGGCGCTTGCATAAAGTACTGTGTTCTGTAATCTGTCTACTTAGATAAGTAGGTGTTCTAGTCTCATTGCAGTCAACTGTGTGTGTGTGTGTGTGTGTGTGTGTGTGTGTGTGTGTGTGTGTGTGTGTGTGTGTGTGTGTGTGTGTGTGTGTGTGTGAGCTGTTGCTTGACATTACAGACAGAATTTTATACCAGCATGTGGGGCACTATTATGTTCTCCTCAACAAACACTGCTGATTCCATCAGCTATAAAATGTTGTCTGAGACACTCCAAGTCAGACATGTCCTGTGTCGCTTGCTTAAAGTACTGTGTTCTGTAGTCTATGTACTTAGATAATTAGGGGTTCTATTTTCACTGCAGTCAAGTGTGTGTGTGTGTGTGTGTGTGTGTGTGTGTGTGTGTGTGTGTGTGTGTGTGTGTGTGTGTGCACTTGCTTGAAAGTAGAGATAGCACTTTACAACAGCATGAGAGACATTGTTTTACCATATTTCTCTCAACAGACTCTACTGATTTGTGGATGTGCAGTATTCACATTAGGACAGGATCAAAGATGTCCTGTAGTCCAGGCACAAATTACCTCATCCTTTCCAATACAGATTTCATGAACAGGGCTTGCAATATATCCACATGCATCATGGCATGGTTTGTAGGACCTGTATTTTCTAGGTGTGAAACCCCCGTGGCCTGTCCAACTGCTGCAGGTGTCTAGTGAGGTACATGCAAAAGGAAGCATTATACTGTATTAGTGTTCAGTTGAGGTTTGAGTACAGTTCTGTTATATCCTCCTCAGATCTGGATACAATGACTTGACTTCTGAGGTGCACAATGTATCCTATTCATACCACTGTGGATACTTGGTCGAACTTCAAATTGCTATCTACATGTGTTCCCAAATCTTCCACCACTGGTTTTAGCAGAGGGGGAATGTTGTCAATGGTGCATTTACCAGGAAATTCCAGTTTGCATAAGGCACAAATCCTGACACATTCTGTATTTATTAGTAGACCGTGTGACTTTGGAACCAATCATTCATGTGTGTTAGCCCCTCTTGTACTACAATCCCATTATTGGTGGACTCAGTGATTGCAACCAATATGCATGAATCAGCAAACTTGGTAAGCTACATGTCATATTTTATAGCTGTTGAGAAACAGATTCAAAACGGTATAGGGCCCAGCACAGATCCTTGGGGTACACCAGTGGTGACAGCTGCAGTGGTAGAGATTAACTGACCAACTCTCACAGTATGTGGTCTGTTGGTCTGGACATCAGTTAACTATCTAGTGGCAAAAGTGTCAATCCCCAGCTGCTAGAGTTTGTCAATGATGCCAGAGTAGGGGGATTGTGTCTAAACCCTAGGACAGATCAAGATAGGAAGTATGCACTGTGTTACCTTCATACAGGTCTATCACACAGAAACAATGGGCTGTGACAGCATCACAGCTGACCTATGGCATGACTCAGAACATACACCTACCTGAAACGGTGTCATACACACTTCAACACACTCTCCATATGGACTATGTTCCTATAGAAGGGTGTATATCAACATGCATCCATCTACGTGGGTTGGGGACAGCACCTGATGCATGATACATACCTGCTCTCCTGATCTGTGTGGTAGACCAACATGTCATTGTGGATCTTCTCTAAATGGACACTATTAATATCCTGGTTGTCTGTTACATCTGTCAGATGTCCTCAAAAAGCATAATCCTGTGGAACTTGAAAAGGCCAAGCAGATGACAGAAGAACACGCTGAGGTATTCTCTTCACAATGACAGATGTGGTCATCAACACCTATGTCATCAACACCTATGTCACCAAGTGGGTAACAGTGGGTCACATATGTGACATCTGAATATGTAGAAATGTGTGACGTGACCTGCATCTCATGTCCAGTGATCAAGTATGTACATCAGGGCTATCTGCTAGGCCCTTTCCTGTCCATGACCCTTTCCTGTCCATGATTGAAATCACAGGTGTCAAGAATGACATACAATGCACAGACCAAGAATCATGTAGATGTTACACCCTATCAGCAGACCAGTTTAATACTACATACATGTTTGATATTTTGATATCTGCTTTGGTGATGTACTCATGAAATGCATAGCTGTTTAACAACATTGATGGCATGGTTTGCATTCATGAGATTGCTGACATATCCTAATAGTTGTACAAGTGTTTTGGTGCAGAATCATCTATGCTCACTCAAAAACACATATGTTGTGTCAGAGTCATGGGTATTACTGGTGATATTATTCTGATATTGTGGGTGATGGTTTTACTGTTGGCCATGAGCCTGTATCTGCGTCCTACTTGTTGGAAGCCTCTGCTGCCAATACAGGCATACTCTGAAAAATCAGTTTGCACAGCTTCACAATATGCACCCAACCCCAAATGTATTTAAAATCCATGATACATGTCCTCTCCATTGTTCATGTCTGGATGCTTATATCACACAGACATCCTCTGCTGTTATGTCATCTTGTGTGACAGTCACATCATTTACATTTGTCACTGTGCATGTGGAGATTTTATTAATGTTGCTGCTGAAATTGTCTTCCTTTTACATTTCCTCATGTGCGGTACATTGCAATGTTTCACCTGTCCTTTTTCCTGGTGTTCGTCCCAAAACTTCATCTGTGTGTCCCTATTCAATAAACACATTTCCCATGACTATTTCTTATAAATGACAGTCGATGCACCCTTACAGATCATTGACACAGCTTGTACAGACTGCCTGGAATGAGATTCCACAATACTCAGCAATATATACACTGCCCTGTCCCGTTCCTGCAATGTAATACACATATTATATATATATATATATATATATATATATATATATATATATATATATATATATATATATAGGTTTATCACTGTTTAATCGAATACACTGCAGTCGAACCCACCAGTCAAAATCCCGAAGTTTTGCATGTTGAATGGCTGAAATATCACAAAGAACACTGAGTGCAACATTTTTGACCACTCTACATCCAAAAGGAGTGCTAACGTGGGTCCAAAAGGGGGAGCGGGATTGCCATTTGCTGCATTTGCGTTCGGTATTTTCCAGATTTGCTGCACTGCATTCGATACACGGACGGTCCACATTGTGCTAGCTCAGTGCGCTGGAGTGTTCACATACACTGTCCTGTCCTGCCCCTATAACATAATGCATTAATATATGAAAAACCCTGGTGGTCCATGTGGCTTTCTACACAATCCTGCTAGCCTAGTTTGCTATGCTGTAACTAAATTTGAGGTCCATGTTGCTTTACATGGTTTCCTGGCCACCACAAAACCCTGCTAGTTTACATTTGAAGCATGAATATTCATTAAGCACCACTACTCACCATGCAAACATGTAAACTCTGTGTAGGCTTCATGAGAAGCCTACATTGAGGTTATTGAATCCCAGGGCAGATTTTTTTGCCTCATTTTTTTTAAACTCCTAACATTATAGTTTGATGGTAAATCACTGGGAGGTTAAGCTACTAAACAATGAGATAGTTTGAGTTTCAGACTTTCATATACTTCAGAAAATACATGCTAGCATAATCCCTACTATTATAGCAACTTTCTTATTTTCTAAGAGCAATATTTAATATTTGTTGCTATTTTTGAGCCTGTACCCCATACTACTTTAGGTTTTGTCAAGATTTCTTGAGCTTAGAGTCATACCTCTTAATTGTACAAGACTTATAATCTCTCTTTCTCACACACACACACACACACACATACACACACACACACACACACACACACACACGCGCGCGCGCACGCGCACACTGTCTTCCGCTTTCATGCACGCAAGCACCCATACACTCACACACACACAGACAGCAACATAAACTCAGACACACATACACACACACACACACACACACACATACACACACTTTTGTATTTTTTTATCTGTTTATTTTAATTTTGCATCTGCTAAACAGCAAAGATGCTTTTTAGTGAGTGTAAAAAATGTCTTTAGATCTCACTCTTCCTGCAAGCATACATGCTCACACAAACACACACACACACACACACACACACACACACACACACACACACACACACACGCACACAATTTTCTATTTTCTTATTTCATTTTTTTGTTTGTTCTAATTTTGCACTCACTAAACAGCAAACGCACTGCTTAGATAGTGTAAAATAATGGGAGATTTTATCTTCTTTGCAATCTGAGCTCCACTGCAGCTTAACATGCTGCCATGAAGTAGCAGACTCATTTTCCAGTGGACATTGCCTATATATTAACACCCTGCTGGAGAACATTTGTTCTACAAACAGAGTGGTGATGTACAGGTCACACATTCTCTAAAATCAAGACAGTATATTCTTTTTACACATAATCCACAAAGATAACACTTATAAACAGTACCTTATTATTATTAAATTATTAGAGCGATAATGCATCTTAATAAGAAAGTTAATGTAGACAAAGTACATTAAAAATAAGTTTATATAGTGCTGCATTTTTGTGGCATACTACTATTATTACTAGGCCTATAGCCCCTCCTAGCCTACACAGCCTAATTCATAACAATTCCCTGGCTATTTCTTTTCACATTATTTACTCTCCTGGACCCCTGACCCTGAGAGGATCCCTGGATTCCTTTATTCCATCCAATCATTTCTTTCCTCCATCCAGGGTCCAGAAGTCCAAAGGTGAGGGCAGGCACTGCTTGACATGTATGGGCAAATCTATTCCAGTCTCTGGAGTCTCTGGGTCAACCTATCCCCTCCTCATGTTTGTGTTATTGTGATGACAATGACAAGGATCCTAGCTCTGTGGCTCTCAGGGGATGGATTTCTTTATTAAGTAGCATGTCAACAGCTGCTGTTTGACTGGCCTTGTATGTTAAGCAGAGCCGCGCCCTGAGTAGACGATATATACAGAGTATAGCTGGTTTTTTTTTTGGGGGGTCAGCGGGGCATCTGCTTGCTTGCCTGTGATACTTTTAGTGAGGTATTTCTGAGGCCTTTCCAGTTGTTGCAGATGTCTTGAGAGGTACAGAAATAGTGCATGCTACACTTATGCTGTCATTTATGAACAGCATTTTCTGTTTTATGGTACATTCCAAAGGCCGTTAGTACAAAGACAGGAAATTACAGTTTTACACAGGAAGGGAAGAACGGCCATAAAAAAGTAACTGAAATTGTTGTATGAATTACAGTATTCAGTTTGAGGGCTATGGATAAACGGGACATCTTATCTTTTCATAGCATCAGGAGTCTGAAAGTGACACAAATAGGTAACCGTTTGGATCACAATAATTCTAAAATAGAACATTGTCCTGTTTCATAACTGATCACGGTCAATTAGAAATACATATATATTTTAGGCAACTGTCTGTCTATCTATGTATCTATGTTTGTTATGTATGTACATATATATGTATCTGTCTATCTATCTCTCTGTCTATATAGCTAGCTATATTTATGTGTATATCTATTTGCCTTCAAATTTTTTCCCCTCCATTTGTTGGTTCAATTTATTGTAATTATATGTCCTAAAAATTTGTTCAAAAAATCCCTTGAGAGACATGTTACAGAAGTTACAACAATGGGACATGGCCATTTCTTGCATTTCTTAATGGTTAATTCAGTTAACAATATTAAGACATGAGATTACAACAAAGTGGTTTTAATTAAAAGGTAGACATTAACATGTTTAAGCTTGCAGGAAAATTAATATTTTAGTCTAGTGACTTCTAAAGATAATTTACCCAGTGTTTCAAACAGTACAACACAAAGCTACAAAAAGGAAGGCTCCAAGATGCCAAGAGCTGAATGGGCAGAAATAAGTTAAGAAATGTGAAAGCTGGAACACAACTTATAACTTATATATTATATTGACTAAGATACATATAAATAACATTGATTTTTGTTGTGGGTTCATATTGGCTAGCTGTCCTTGTGGACTATTTCAAACCTAGACAGTTTGCCCTTAGTGTAAAATAAGCCCTGCACTTCCTGTCTGTTAGGTAACCACCTTACCCATTATACTAACCCCCAACAAGATTATGTTACCCCAGATGGGACTTGAGCCTACAAGTGGTAACGTAGGAGGTCAATGCCTTATCCATTAGGCCACTGGGGCCTGACATTAGGCCATTGGTGAGGTAGGATAGGTCTGAGCAGAACAAGAAAGTTGCAGAGAGGAGATGGTGTATGAGGATGATGAAAAATACTAATAGCTAATAAGACCCATGGTAGTTGGCAGTTCTAGACCAACCAGAGAGGTATTTGGAGGTCTGACAAATTAAGACAAGGGCTTCATTGCTTCTGGAATGTTCAGTATTGCCCAGTGCTACAAAACCAAGAGAATAGTTTTAAGTTCAGCTAGTGTTCAGTGCATTCAGTCTTGGAGAATATTGTAATGTTTAGAAAATGTGTTACCAATAGTATAGTTTTGAAAATGTTGACAATAAAAATACAGATTGCAGTAGTAATTTAATGTAAAACATCTCTCTCCCTGAAGATGTTGAACATCATTTATTTGCTATGCATATAGAAATAAAAAAGGTAGATGCTGGTATGTAAGCAAAAGCATGTAACCCACAAGCATGTCTTTTAGCACAAGTTCAGCAATTAGAAGCTAAGTGGCTATTCTTCCAGTTCTGTGCGGTTCCCTTTTTTATACAGTTAACAGTTAAAAGAGTTAATTCTCTCTTTTTGTCTTTCAGAGAAGAATCTCTTCTTTCCATTTAAAAAGCCATCCTTGAATAAGATTTTTTTACCTCAAGTCATCACATAAACCTGATATAGATACCCTGACAACTCCAAAGGGAATCCATAGTCTACATCAGAAAGGACGGTACTTACGTAATATCACAACCACAGCTTTTCTGCACTGACAGCATTCTCGGCAACATTACATTCTTAACTGAAACACTGTGCTGCTGAGAACGCTGTCAATGCTGACAATTTCGTAGTTGCGATACGGAGCAACGATCAATTATACCCTGACTCTCCTGAAGGCAATAGAGAAATGATGGCCTAAGTTTCTGAAAAGGGCTGATAGACATTTACTGCTCAGAATGTTTGTTTGCGTTACGGTGCACTGATCAATACTCAACATCAGAATAACTTTCTAACAATAAACACACTGCTGAACAGGAATGCTGAATTCATCTGGCATGAAGTACAAACACCCAGCAACAAGGACTGCTTTGAATCAATTTTAATAACTGCCATAGGAGTCCGATTTCCACCACAAGAAATGCATTACGAGACATTTTATTTCTGTTCTTTAATGTTTACAATTCATTAAAAGGATTTAAAACTGTTACACTTGTGTACTGTTTTTTTAATGCCTTACTTCTCTATTGAAAATGCCTTTCCTAAACAAAGCGCAGTCAGCTGAGAAAAGCTTAATAAAGTGTGCTTGGCCGCTTGCATAACAGCCAACCAACAAAGTGTAGTTGCGATACTACTTTTTAAAAAATCCATGCAATTCCGCTGCTTAAACTTTCAACGTGAAGAGGAATTGCATGAATTTTTTTTTAAAGTAGTATCAATACTACACTTAATAACACTACACTAGTTGACTATGAATGTTTTATCGCAAATACAGCTTTTCTGCACTGACAGCATTCTCGGCAACATTCCGTTCTAATGTGAAACATCATGCTGCTGAGAATGCTGTCAATGCAGAAAAGCTGTGGTGGACTTCACATAGGCAGCAGAAGCAGCTGCAACTGCTGCATTTACTTCAAGCAAAGTTTGCAACCTCCAGGACAGCAAAGCTACAACAGACGTATATGGTATGAAAAACAGTTTTCCATGAAAACAGCAGCTGCATGCTGAAGTCAAACGGTGTGTGATCTAAGTAAATGTTTAGAATTTTACATTTTACATAAAAAGGGCAGAACATTAGTTCAGCAGTTCATTTAGTACAAGAACTGCAAACCACTGAGATCACATATTGTTTTTAATGTTTCTTCCTCATTTACTGTAAGTGGAAGAAGAAAATCAGTTAAAAATGAGTGATTTTTTTAAATAAATCTGTTTCTCTTTTTTAATTGTGGGAAGTGAGTAGAAGTAAGTCAAATGGCTCAGTGAGACTATACCAGAAAATAAGGACATCATTTATTTGTTTGTTACTGTCACTGTCCTCTGCATAGAATATAAACATTCCTTTTAATGTACCAACTACATGTAATACAAAAAAAACAATAAATCTCAGACTACAGAAAAAAATATAATTTTGTCTGAAATAGCAAGTGAGGGAAAATAAGAGATCATTAAAAACAGGTTTACTGGTGTTTATGAAGTGATTATCTGCACTTGATTTCATTTACCTGTCTTTTTTTCTTTCTTTCTTTTAGTTATGTAACCCTTAGAAGAGAAAACAGTGCAGGATATTCACATTTTTTAAAAACTTTTTCTTTTAAGAACGAGCATATTCACTCTTGGTGTTAGGAGAAGTGTGTGGATATGGGCTTCCTACTGAAATAGTGCTGACAAGCCAAAAAAAAAAAAAGTCTGAAACAAAGGAGGAGAGAATCTCAAAAGTTGTTCTTCTTTAAACTTCTTATTGCATGGAGGGCAATCCCCCCAACCCCACCAACTTATATATATACCAACTCTAAGATCGTCATACCTTAGAGAAATGGGAATATTTTGAGAAATGGCATCTTAGAATTAATATATGTTAGTCCTTCTTTTAGCCATTCAGTTTCATTATTTCAGGACTCATGGTTACTGTTTGTGTATGTGTGTATGTACCTGTGCCTACATGTGCATATGTGTGTGCTTGTGCCTGCATGTGTGTATGTGCATATGTACATGTTTATGTGCACTCATGAGTGTGTGTGTGTGTGTGTGTGTGTGTGTGTGTGTGTGTGTGTGTGTGTGTGTGTGTGTGTGTGTGTATATGTGTGCATATATGTTGTGCATGCATGTGAGTGTGTGTACATGTGCGTGTGTGTGGAGGTATGTGTGTGTGGAGTATATGTACATTGGGTGGAGGGCTAAATAGAGTACGCAGCAGCAACCTAAACATAGCAGATGCTGTGAAAATGGAGATTATCATGCCTACGGAGCATGGCCATCACACTAACACAATGTACTTAGAGGCTATAAATCAAAGTTTCATGATAGGCTTGCTCAATTCATTGCCTTAGACTAGGAATTAATATTAAAAAAGACTTCCCCTATTTTGCTTTTTCCAGAGCAACTCACTACTCATAATTATTTGACTCTGACAAGTTCCTTGATTGGTAAAGTTAAGTATGAGACAATCTATAATAAAGTGAAGAGGTCAATACTAACAATTAATAATACATTGTCTTGGAGTACAAAGACCTCAGTCTTCAAACAAGACGCTTTCATTTGAAGAAAGTGAAACAACAGAAATGGTTCAAGTGAAATTGTATAACCATATTATGATGCAAGGAACTTATAGCTGGCTAAAAGAGGGATGATGGTCAGCAGATAGTAGGGAGCAAATGCAATATATAAAAAGCAAATAAAAAATAAACAAATCAATAAATAAACATGACTATGAGGTTACATACCATTATCTTTGCCAACAGTCTTTTTCTACTCAGAAATATTGCTATCTCCTTCTCAATGAGGATTTAATAAAGGCAGGCAAGCGTAACAGAATAATATCACTATGAATGTTATTAAGACATGACAATATAAGAAAATTAATAAGAAAGCAGCTGTTGCTCTAGATACATCATTAACATTTGCCAGAGTTTTGATTCCTTTTCTTTTGTAGCAACTTGATACATTACATTTTTTCATCTAGTTTATACAGGCTGTTGACACTTTATGTAATTCTTGAACAAGTCTAATTCTTAACAGTAACTTTTCTGAAACATGTTGTATTGTTATAGAAATGTAGTATGGTTATATTCTCACCAATATTTATTTAATTTGTAGGTAGAGGCATTTTTCATGTCCTTTATAATTTGCACTTAGTAGCTGATTTTGCTAATGGCATTCCTGTCTTGTTAAGCTATTCATTTAAACCTCATAAATGTATATCTATGTCTATCTATCTATATATAAATATATATATATATATATATATATATATATATATATATATATATATATATATTTATATATATATATATTTATAGAGAGAGAGAGAGCAAGCGAGAGAGACAGCTGATGTGGTCTTTATGCCATTTAACCCACTCTTCAAATGCCAGCATCTATACAGAAAGGATGAGTTTAAAACTGATCCTATTCAAACTGTACATTTTACACATGGGGACACATTTACTACTACTAATGTATATATTATTTGTTAGTTTGTGGTGGTCTTGAAAGTGTAACCAAAATGAGCACCGACATTTCAGCCAAATGCTCATTAATAAGTATTTTTCCAATGATGATTTACATTACAAATAATTACATATACTGTTGTCATTAGAATTTCTTTTTAAACCAATCAACATAGCTTACAAGAATTTGATTTGGAATGATAAAACAATAGGAGAATCTTTAGTACAGCTTTTTGAATCTGAAGCAAAAAGAGGGTTACAATTACATAATTTCTAAGTTATATTGTTTAGATAGTAGTTCAGTAAACTGTACAGGAGTACTAGACGTAGGAACAATTGAAAAAGGTTGGACTACAGGTCAGTTATCATCCTGAAAGAAACATCAGTAACTCAAAAATTCATTTAACATAATTCACCCTTTTTAATTTCTCTACACAGTTCCCAAATAGGTTGCCAAATGAAGTAATTCAACTAGAAATTTAAATGCAATAATTAATGAAAGATATGATTATTTTTAGGGAATTTCTGATTTATTAACAAATTGTAAATAATTCAAAACATTTTGAACATGAAAATGCTCTTTCTTTCATAACTTAAAGACATTCATTACACTGAATGAGATAATTTATAATAAGTTAGAATCAACTGAAGAAATTTTAGATTGATAGAACTTAAAAACAATCAGATAATGCTGGCAAATGTGTGTGGAATGCTACAATCATACTATTTCGGTGATTAGTTTAGAGTCTGCTAAATTCAAGATAATTCTGTCATGGATTAATATCAGTCTAAATATTCACATATTATCATCCCTGCATTATAAGAGAATTAATGATTATGGTGCAGAAAGAATAAACCCTACATGAGCCAATAAAACCGTGTGTGCATCGTGGCGTACATGGTAGCACACTGTTTTGTATTCAATAAGTGGCTCTACATGGTGTGTAGAACTGCACAAATAAGGTAAACACAGTGGCATGCTAATTACAGCATAAGCGGCTGAATTACACAAACTCCACTCCACACACCTTCAGATAGAAACAACTCTGATCCAAAACAATACCAAAACAGCAAAATCTTCAGAAGTCAGGAATCAAAAAACAGGAACCAAAGTCAAATCCAAAAGCAAACTCTTTATTCTCCAGCGCCTCGGTGTAACCACCTTTCAAGAGTATACATTCTCACTGAAAGAATGGATATATATATATATATATATATATATATATATATATATATATATATATACTCATAATTAATTAAACAATTAATTAAACAATTATGTTCAAAAAAGTTTTAAAGCAGACATCTCCAGTTTATTTCATTATTCAGTCCACAGGGTGTCATTGTATTGTATTTCAAAATAAAAGTACTTTCCTTATATTGTAAGTTATATTTCAAAGCATTTTCATCATTACAAAGACATTTCACACTTTCTAAAACTGTCCCTGTTAAAAATGAAGCATCACTATTATGATAAACACTAAAATGTGTGGCAATAAATTTATTTTCCCTTTTATGTCTTATGTCTCTAATGTGCTCACCTAACCTAATACGAAACTCTCTTTTAGTTTCACCTATATAATATAATCCACAGGCTCTATGATTAAATTTGAATGTGAGAATATATGTAGAAATATGAAATTGAATAGATGTAATAGTTTATATAACTTAACCTATAAATAATGGAGTGCTTTAAAAGAATTATGTGACAGGAAGGATATTATTATCAAACCTTCTGATAAGGGAAACAAAATTGTTATAATGAGTGTTGTGCAATATTTTGAGATGTGTATGAATCATTTGCAGGATGAAACAACATATGAAAGAAGCAATATGATTCATTATCAAAAGGCTGTTACAAAATTTAAACACATGTTGGACAGGGGAGTCAGGCTGGGTTTTTTTACAGAGAAGGATGTGAGGAATAGGTTAGACAATGATAGAAAGGATCTAGCTATATTCTTTTGTTTACCAAAAATACATAAGAACTTACATAACCCCCCAGGTCGACCCATTATTTCAGCCTGCAACTATTTCCTACATAACACTGGTTTGATTTTACATAGAATATTTTACCATATGTAGTTAAATCTCCAGTTTACATCAAAAATAGTATGGAATTTTTAAACAAAATATCCTCTATTTCTTGGAACAACAAAATGTATTGGTTGGTTATGGATGTTAAAAGTCTATATACCTCTATTAGACATGATGATGGCCTCAATGCAGTGAGATCTTCTTTAAAAGACAACCCTTCTGTTGATTTCATAGTAGATTTGTTGGATTTCTGTTTAAAGAATAATTATTTTATTTTTAATGATGTTTTGTATCGGCAGAAACAAGGTACAGCAATAGGGGCAGCTTTTGCCCCCGTGTATGCCAATTTGTTTATGAATTTTTTTTGAAAGGAAATTTCTATTTGAGTTAAATTTTATGAGATGTAATGTGTTATTTTATTTTCGTTACATAGATGACTTGATTTTTATTTGTGATGGTGGTTTTGATTCAGTTAATGAATTTTTGACAGACTTACATGGTAACCCATTTGGGTTAGAATTTGATGGAATACAGAAGGGAAACAAAGTAATATTCTTGGATCTTGTTTTGGAGGGTACAGAGCATGGTAAAATTATATCAAATATACATAGGAAGTTTATAGATGGTAATCAATACCTTCATGCATCTAGCTGCCATCCTGTGCATACTTTGGAAGCTCTCCCTTATGGGGAATTGGCAAGGGTATCAAGATTATGTAACACACAAGAAAATTTACAAAGGGAATGGGATATCACATATAATATGTTTTTGAAAAGAGGGTACAGTGTGAATATTTTAGAAAATGCCCTTATGAAGGTAAAAAAGGAGAATAATATGGTAAGGAATAAATGTAATAAGGGTGAATACCACCATTATAAGAAATATCATCTGGCAACCAGTGATAAAACTTGTAAGGATATTTATTTTGTCTCTACATATAATGTAAAAAGTGGAGACATAAAGGATGTAGTGGAACATTTTTGAAAATTTTTAGTGAAAGACAAGGTGTTGATGCACATTTTGCCACAAAAACCTTTATTCTCCTATAAAAGGGGAAGAAATTTGAAAGATATGGTGGTACATGGTAAATTTGTAATGCCAAAATTTTGTTTACCAAGACCACTAAGTGAATTTGGTACAAGATGTTGCAGTAGATGCAGTGTTTGTAGGAATATAGTTAGAACATTTAATTATATTAACAACATTAGGTTCACAGTAAGAGATAGTTTTACCTGTAGAAGTAAGGGAGTTGTGTATGATTTACACTGTCCCTGTGGATTATATTATATAGGTGAAACTAAAAGAGAGTTTCGTATTAGGTTAGGTGAGCACATTAGAGACATAAGACATAAAAGGGAAAATAAATTCATTGCCACACATTTTAGTGTTTATCATAATAGTGATGCTTCATTTTTAACAGGAACAGTTTTAGAAAGTGTGAAATGTCTTTGTAATGATGAAAATGCTTTGAAATATAACTTACAATATAAGGAAAGTATTTTTATTTTGAAATACAATACAATGACACCCTGTGGACTGAATAATGAAATAAACTGGAGGTGTCTGCTTTAAAACTTTTTGAACATAATTGTTTAATTAATTGTTTAATTAATTGTTATGAGTATATATATATATATATATATATATATATATATATATATATATATATATATATCCATTCTTTCAGTGAGAATGTATACTCTTGAAAGGTGGTTACACCGAGGCACTGGAGAATAAAGAGTTTGCTTTTGGATTTGACTTTGGTTCCTGTTTTTCGATTCCTGACTTCTGAAGATTTTGCTGTTTTGGTATTGTTTTGGATCAGAGTTGTTTCTATCTATAAGCGGCTGAATTGTATGTTAATCAACCAATTCAAGATGGAGGAGCTGTTCAACAAGCTATAAAGCAATCGTGTAGGTTTTCAGTGCAAATTCCAAATCCTATTGGAATACTACAGCCATGGAAAGGAGTCTACACAGAAAGAATGGTAGGGGCTGCTGTTGTTTTACTTCACGTATATTGCAAAAGGCTGACGTCTATGCTACTGCTGCTACTAATAGACCACAGACAAGAAGAAGTAGAGTTTTCAGTCCCTTTTTAACTTATCACAATCTGCATGAAATGGAAATTGCAAAGAACTACAGGGTGGATAGAGACACACTACAGAAACTCTGCAACCTCTTTCGTCCTCAAATCAGACCAAGGGCAAATAGAACTGATACTGGTGGAAGTAGAGGTATGTGTAGCACTTAAAATTTTAGCTCAGGAACTTTTCAGAGACCAACAGGGGACACGCTTATGGTGTCACACCCATCAACATCCAGGATCGTCCACCAGTTCCTGAATGCTATGCTCCAACATGACAGTGAATATATATATTTCCTCCATACCCCTGAGGACAGGCCCACAAATATGCAGGAGTGCTACCCTGTAGCATACTACCCTGAAGCACTGGATGCCATAGATTGTACACATATCAAAATCAAAGCACCACCTGGGAAATAGGGAAGGTTCTACATAAATAGAAAGGACTTCCACTCTATTAACTACCAAGTCATGTGTAATGTTAAGGGAATCATCTCGAATGTGTGTGCTGACAACCTAGGCAGTTACCATGACTTACATATCTGGCACAACTCCCAACTATATCAGACATTTACTAGGGGTGATATCTCACAGGGTCATTTACTGGGGGATGCAGGTTATGCATTGGATCCGTGGCTGATGACACCCATTAGAAATGAACACACACCCACAGAAGAATGCCATAATGAGGCACACAGTTAAACCATTAATATCTTACAGAGTGTGTTTGGGCTGCTGAAGTCATGGCTCCAGTGCTTAGATACATCTGGGAGAGCCTTGCAGTACAATCCACGTACATACACTGAAATCTTCACTGTCTATGCCATGCTTCACAACATCATCCTGAGAAAACAGCTTTAGCAGGATCAACAAGGGGAAGTGGCACACATTCCACCACCACTGGCAAGGTCACCACAACTGCCTGTAAGAGGAGTCAGAGGGAGAACCAACAGCTGCTGTGAGTGTAGGCAGACGTAGGTTTGCTCAATATACCCTTGCATTGGCTAAAATGCAACACATAGCACACTCACTCACCACCTAAGGGGCTGAAACCTTCATCTTACACACTTACATATAATAACATTGATGCTAGGCAATGCTCACAACCTTTACCTACAATGTAATGGCTGTGTACTCCTAGCATTAGACAGGGTCAGCCCTGACCTAAAACTATAGTGACTGGAGGATTTACAAGGTAAGTGCTGAATCTGGAATAGAGAAAAAGAATGTGTAATAATACAAATAAATGGCATACCCCTAAATACTGTTACCTGGTAATGTAAGGTTCATAGGTTCATAGGTTCATACTAGGCTATCTGCCCGAGGGCATTTACAAGCCTAGCCCATCGTTTTGTGGCTTACGCCACCCCTTTAGTATGGGGAACTATACCCATTATTTTGCTGTGCCTCTGTCGAGCAGTGACACTGAGGTAATCCCTGGGGTATATCTGCGATCTCCCATCCATTGGTCAAGATTTCTCTTGAACAAGGCCAGCGAGGTGCTCTGCCTCACATGTACTGGGATTTTGTTCCACAGCATAGTGAGTCTTTGGGTGATGAATCTATCCCTCCAGCACGTCCTATTAATAGCCGTGTCGAGGTTTAAGTCTCCCGCCCTTGTGGCTCTGATGGATCTAGATTTTCTGAGGTGAAGCATATTCATCAAATCTGGGTTTGACATGGCCTTGTATGTTAGGCAAAGGTCACCTCTGAGCAAGCGGTAAGCGACTGAATAGAGCTGGAGTTCTTTCAGTCGGGCAGCATAGGACATATTTTTGAGACCCTTTATCCTTTTGGTGAGGAACTTTTGTGGCCTCTCCAGCTGCTGCAAGTGTCGGGTCAGATACATTCCGAATGGGGCATTGTACCCAATCATTGGTCTGATGAGTGATGAGTAAAGGGAGACTATGACCTCCCTTGATCTAGATGAGAATCCCTTCATGATAAGGTGGGCAATGTAGAAGGTCTTCCTAACTACTTTAGCTACATGGGTGTCGAATGACAGACTACTATCAACCTGGGTCCCCAGGTCCCTGATAACTTCTTCTGTGCTCAGTGGATTGCCACCTATTTGGTAGCTAGGGGTAACCTTGTTTTTCCCGAAGGGTATGACTATGCATTTTTGGCATCTAACTTTAGGCCATGGCTCTGGCACCAGTTATCCGTTTCTGTGAGACCCTTCTGAAGGATATCTGTGTCAGATGTGTTTTCTACTATGGCCCAGTTTGCAGTCATCTGCAAACTTTGTCAGCCATAACCCTCCTGTGTTTGCTTTTACTTTGGAAAAGTAGATGCCAAACAAGAGTGGGCCCAGGACTGAGCCCTGTGGGACACCACTTGTGACAGGCTTTGAGTCTGACATGGCGCCAGCAACTCTGACCCTGTGGGTTCTGTCACTCAGCCAGTTTGCAACCCATCTTGTGATGTATGGGTTAACATTTAAGCTGATGAGTTTTTCAATGATACCCGAGTGGGGTATTGTATCGAAGGCCTTAGCCAGATCGAGGTAGGCTGTATGGACTGCCTTTCCCTCATCAATGGCTTTGGTGACTGTTTGAAAAAGTCAACCAAGTTTAAAAGGCATGATCTGCCTTTGACAAAGCCAAACTGGGTTGGATCCAAAGTCTGCAAATTCCCTATGTCTTTATTTATGAGGTCCATTATAATCCTCTCCATGGCTTTGCAGATAAGGCTTGTCAAGCTAATGGGCGGTAATTTCAGGGTCGGTGGAGGCACCGCCTTTGTGAAGTGGGACCACAGTTGCAGTGCGCCACTCCTGGGTGCGTATCCAGAGGTAAGACTTTGATTAAACAGCTGTCCTGGCTGTGGGTTTAATTCCTCATTGAGTTCGTGGAGCACACAGCCGGGGACACCATCAGGTCCCATGGATGCTGTGTTTTTGCTTTGGAGAGAGCAGTTCTCACTTGGGCGCTGGAGATGTTTGGGGGCTGAAATCGTTTGGTATAGATATCTCTCCTTTTGGGGAGGGGAGAAGTTTACACTGAACCTGTCAGCCAGTATGTTGGCAATGTCTGTAGGATCAGTAATCTTCACATCATTTTGAACTAGTTCTGAGCATATCTGGGAGTTTCCTCCTAGGTTTCTAACATAGCTAAAGAAGGCCTTATGATTGTCTTTTGAGTCTTTAGCTATTTTTCTCTCAAAATTTGCTTTGGATGATTTTATGAGAGCTCTTAGTTTTTACTTATAGTGATCAAGGGTGTCTTACCTTTTAAGGATTTTGCTCTATCTTGTAGTAGCTTCCTCCTTTTGTTGTAGAGTTTATTTATGGCTGGGGTCCACCAGACTGGACGCTTGCCTTTGGTACAAAGAGTCTTTGTTTTGCTTGGGATTGCCTTATCCATGCAGTCCTGCAGGTGCTGGTAGAAGGCATTTGTAAGTGATTCAGCGGCTTGAGTACTGTTTTCCGCCGCTCGGGGCCTTAAAGGAGACCACACTAGTCTTTAGAAGTGTGAAGTCGGCTTTTGAGAAGTTCTTTACTGTGGTCTTTTTATTTCAGGTGGGGTGGGATGAGGACCTCCAGCGAGATTAGTTTGTGATCTGATCTCACCAGTGACGGGTATACTTCCGGTGTTGAACATTGTGCTCCCATGTTCGTGATGATGAGATCAAGTATGTTATCTCCTCTTGTGGGGATGGTGACTAGTTGTTCCATGGCATTTGAGTTTATGAATTCCAGGAACTTTTGGGCTAGGGTGTTTGGGCTTGAGTAGTGTTCCCAGTCTATATTAGGGTAATAGAAGTCACCTAGTATGATGGTGTTTGGTGATACATTTATCCCCTCTAGTGTTTTCAGGAAGGCCATGTGAGGTTCCTGAGTTTGTGAGGGTGGCCTGTAACATGCTACAATTTGCAGAACAGTCTTGCCTACGGTTAATTGCACCTGGATGGTCTCCGATGCATCATGCGTTGCCACCAGTCTTGAGGTGTGGGTGTCCTTGATGAATATGGATACCCCCCCCCCTTTCTTGGTATTGTCCGGATTTTGGGGCCGGAACGCATGATATGAGGTAAAACCTGATAGCGCTGGGGTGCTCTCAGGAGCCTTGAACCAGGTTTCTGTCACAGCACAGACATCGATGTTCTCCATACTGAGAAGGGCCTCGAGTGCGTGCATTTTGAGATTTAGACTTCTGGCATTGAGCAGCATTACCCTTAGTTTTTTTCCTTTTTTGTGTTCTAGGGTGGTAGGTTTAGAATTTGAGCCTTGCCTAAAAAAGGCACTATGGGGGTGGCAAGAGCCTTTGCCAATATCCGGAATCCCAGGGGTGACAGGTGCAAGCCATCCCTTGCGAAGCAGCGTGGCTTGTCCAGCATGTCATCCCAGGCAGACAGATACTGGATCCCCTTTGAATGACACCAGTGTTTAAGCCAATTGTTAAAGCTGATCATCTTATCTCTGTATTGTGGCATCATTCTTGGTGAAGGTAGGATACTGCTCAAGGTCAGGGTCATACCTGCCTGGGCTACATAATCAGAGAGCTCCTCAATGTCTCTTTTCATGTAGTCCAAGGAGGTGCGTCTCAGGTCATTCACACCAGCATGGACAATGACTGAGTCATATTGTACCTGCTGTTGAGAGACCTGAGTGCTTGCGTTATGTGGCGGATTCTAGCGCCCGACAGACAGCTTACTGTGACCTTCTCCTTACTCAGTCTGGTGAGCGGACGTCAGTGTGTCTGACTATGGAGTCACCAATGACTAGTGTGTCTGGCATTGTGTTTGGCCTTAAGGGCTGTGACTGTTTGACACTCTGACTGTGAGGTCTATGTGTTGCAGGTGTTGTGTTCTGAGGTGGTGGTTGTTTGGGTGTCTGCTTTGGTGGCCTCTGCTGTTTTGGTAGATTTTTGATCAGAGCCTCGAGTATGTCTTTGTGTGTTTATGTGTATGATTTGAGGTTGTAATGGTACTATGTGAGACTGGGTCTATAGTGTGTGTGGTAACCTTCTCCTCCTGACTGGTCTTGCCAGTCCTATGTTGAGAGAGCTCAGCCTCCAGTTTGGCCGTATAGTTGCATCTCTCGCATGTATTTGTGTTTTGTGGGAGGAGGAGAGGGTTGTCTGTGTACATGAGGCAATTGTAACATTGCCTCAATATTCCCAGGTTCACCAGCTGAGCAGGAGAGGACACTAGCAACTGATCCCTCGACATGCTAGATGGATAGACAAAAAACTTTAAAAAAAGATTCCGTGGATGTGGGTGACCGAGAAATGGGGGTTGCCTTTTTGGGGTACTATCTATGACAAGAGTGCCGTATCAAGGTAATAAGTACTGTAGGAGCAAGTGCTAGGTTTAACAGATAGAGAATAGTCTACTAGGAGTCAAGTAGAGATGATCTTTTTAGTTAAAGGATGCGCTGATTTGATCAGTAGTATAGTTCGAGGAAGGTAGTTTTAAGGGAAAATTTGAAGAGTGGAATTTAGGTAGCCCTAATAGTTTAAATCTGCTTAACCGCCGCTGCCCTAGTGTGCAACAGTGGCAGCTCCGCGCTAATTCGCGCTTTATAGCAGGGGGCTGGAAAAGACAGGAAATGACCCAAAATGGCCAATAAACTACAAGTTACTGCTTTAAACCACTCCTCTGAGGACAAACAGGCAGCTCAGTACTCCCTACTCCCACTAGTGAGTAAAGAAACTACCCCTTGACCAAACAAGGAAAATGGAGAAAACAGAAACCAAGACAAAGCCCAGGGATCAGCAAAATCTGATCACTGGAACAAACTATTAGAAAAGTATGGAAAACAAGAGTATTTTTTTGTTTTTTTCAAGTTTTTTTCAGAAAGGCAGAAAATACAATAAATGCTGTGTTTTTCGACTAAATGCTATCAAAAGCTAGTACACTTGAGTGTATTAGCCTGTTGTTTAACTTTTAAGCAAAACTTAAACAAGCAAGTGCAATAAACAGTTCAAGCTATAAAAAACAGTAAGTAAGTAAAAAGGGTTTATTTTTACAGTAATGACTTCAAGATGTGATAGGGGTGATGTATGTCAATACCTATGTCCTCTATCAAGTAATAGGCCTTAGGCATCAAAGATTCATACATTCATGCTTCACAAAAGTTGTGATGGTCACCAAATGTCCTCAGTTTGGCCTCATACTTTTGTACTGGCAAATCATTAAAGAGAGAAGTTATACATTAATGACACTCATTCCAGTTTCAGACTTCATATCATTCAGAAAAATCTTAACACTACTGATGCAAATACAGTTTGATTCTATCAACTGTCTCTAACTTTGTCAGATCAAAATATTTAAAAAGTCTCCTTATTGTTCAGCCTTTGTCCCACGTTTTTATGGCATGGTCCACTGTTTTTGCTGCAAGAGTATAGGAGGTATGTATGCATTACAAAAACCTGTAAAAAAGCAGTACAATTAGCAAAACAGCATCGCAAACACATATTCTAAGCACTAAGTCAGCTATACACCCTGAGCCTGAGACACAAAGTTTATGTATCCCTGAATCCAAAAGACAGAAAACAAGGATATGGCACAGTTATCATCACTTGCACAGGGTTTTGAGGGGGGGTGCAGAAAGCCTAGGCTGACACAAAAGGTAACTGAGTGGGTATGAAAAAGAAAGAGAAACCGGCAGAAATTTGGATAAAGTATCGGCCACTGAAGGAGAATGAACTTTAAGCCTCATGACTTAACCATGTAACTGTTGTGTGTGTGTGTGTGTGTGTGTGTGTGTGTGCGTGTGTGTGTGTGTGTGTATGTGTATCAGCACTCCAGATTAATTTGGTGTGTGAATGTTTGCAAGACAGGGTGGCCTAATGGTTAAGGTGTTTTCCTTGCAAGCACAAGGTGTGGGGTTTGAGACTCACAAGGGATAATTGGCTAGGCTTAAAATGGCTCACAAGGGCAGTTAGCTTAGTACTAATCTATGAACCTATTCTGTGCTAGCTCTACTTCTTGGTAGGTCAGACAGGTGTGAGCTATGCATGGTATAAGTGGCAGTTCATCAGCATCATACCCAATCACAAGATTAGGCTCTGCCAGGAGTTGCACTAGCATGTCCACACCCACAGACCTGAATGTGACTGATGTCTGCTGGATGAACTCTCCTCACAAGTATGAAAAGGGTCATGACCCCATGGCCTGTTTTATCTGGGTGTGCACACCTCCAAAGTCATAGTAGATCAAAACTAAGAAAATCTAAAGATATTGCTCCTCAGTGCTAGGAGTCCAAACAAAAAACTCCACTCCCTAGAAGCTCTCTTTGCCCTAAAGAATGCTGATGTCTGTGCAGTAACTGAGACATGGTTTAAAGCCACAGAGAGCACACCAACATTGAAAGGCTATAATGCCTTCCAAATATTTAGGCCACCTACTTCACAGGCAGGGACTAAAGGTGGAGGTGTCTCTATTTACATCAAAAATAAATATATTTCAAGGCTGGTCAAACAGGACAATGTAATTGAGCTGCTCCATGTTCAAATCATCATAGGCAAAATCCAGTAAAACTTCCTTTCAAGCTATGGGTCCCCCTCTATGACCTATACCATGTATTTAAACTTATAAGAAGCACTAACCATCTAACATAATACAATATTCATGGGTGACTTTAATTGCCCACTGTTAACTGGGAATCCTATGCAACACCGAACGTACATGCACAGAGATTCATAGATTTTGTAAATACAAACTCCCTGGACCAGATAGTCAATACACCAATCAGGGGTGCAACCATACTGGATCTGGTCCTTAATAATACAGGACACTGCTTCACGGCCCCTACTGTAATGCTTCCCCTGGTAAGGTCAGACCACAAAATGGTCTCGTTTGAAGTAAAAATAAAACCTGAACCCCCAGCTAAACCAAGAATATTCAGGAACTATTCTAAGGCTAACCTTCTGCTATCATGTGAGAACATGGCAAAATTTCAAGCCCCCATAAACACAGAAAACACTGCTGCCTATGCAGAACTGTTCACAGAAACCCCTGTACAAGCATGTTAGTAGCTGCATAGAGGCAGCTGTAGTCACCAGGAAGAAGTACAGAACTAACTCAAAAAACAAGCAACCCTGGAGAAATCACAGTCAGTAGGCTGTATAATAGAAGGAAAAAAATCATGGCAAAAATTAGGAGGTGAAGCACCCATCAGGATAAAGCACTCTCATCAAACTAAACAAACAAATCAGAGGATAAATAAAGTCTACCAAAGCCAAATTTTAGGCAAGTCTGGCTTCCCAGGCCAAGGACAACCACAAAGCATTCTTTAGCTATGTCTGCAACCTCAAAGGCAATACAAAATTGTGTGTAGCGATCATTATAAATAGAGTCACCTATACTGAGCCTGAAGATACAGCAAACCTCCTGGCTGATAAATTCAGCTCCAACTTTACCCCTCTCTCCTCCTCAACCTTCCCTCAGGAAATATCCCCAAATATAACTCCCCCTACTGTCATTAGGGAGCAGGTCCTTAACGATCTCTCTAAGACTAAAAACACTGCATCAATGGGCCCAGACAGTATCCTAGAATGCCTTCTAAATAGCATGAAACATGACCTATCAGGGCCTCTGGAATTACTATTTAACTATAGCTTCCAAACAGGCTTTGTGCCTCATGAATGGAAAATGGCAATAGTCATTCCTCTCCACAAAGGTGGGCTATCTAAGTCTCAATAGTCTTATACGTAAAGCCACGTAAAGAATGATCATGCAGATGATTGGCAGAGATATAGTAAACCTCCAGACGCTGGACCCAACCTAGTTTGGTTTCATTGAGAGATCATGCCTACTGAATCTGGTGGACTTTTTTGAGAAGGTCACCAAAGCAATGGATGAGGGCAAAATTGTTCACACTGTCTACCTTGACCTGGCCAAGACATTTGACACAATATCCCACTCAGGCATTGTTGACAAATTCAAGAGGTTAGGTAGAAACCTGTATGTTACCTGGTGGATACTCAAATGGCTCACAGACAGGACCCAGGAAGTTAGAATTGGGGAGTCCACCTCTACAAAGAGGCCAGTCACAAGTGAGGTCCCTCAGGGATCAGTCCTTGGACTGCTCCTTTTTGGCATTTACTTCTCAGAAGTCAAGGCCGATGTCAGTGGTCTCTGGCTGACTTAATTTGCAGATGATTGCAAATTAAGAGCTGTCATTGAATTTCACACTGACACAAATGTTCTCCAGAAGGGTCTGACACAGACAAAGAACTGGTGTCACAGCCATGGACTAGAACTAAATGCCAAGAAATGCATAATAGTATCCATTGGGAAGTCATCATACTGACAACACACCCCTTAGAGTTGACCCAGTAGTCAGGGACACACACAGATAGTATTCCAGCCTTTGACCATCATGTGTCTACAGTGGTGAGGAAATCATTCTATGTTGCGCAACTTATAAACAAAGGTATGGCATCTAAGTCCAAGTAAGTCATTGTTCCACTGTATTCAGCTTTCATCAGACCTGTCATTGAGTATAATGCCCCCTTTGGTATGTACCTAACCAGGCATATCCAACAATTGGAACCTCCACAGAGGTTCCTCACTAGAAGAATACAGGCCATAAGTAAAATGTACTATGCAGACCACCTCAAGGCCATATCCCTGTATTATGTCTCCTACAGACTTTTGAGGGGAGATCTATGCCTGGGATACAGGGCATTGTCAGACTCCACTCTGATGGACCTCCTGCATATCCACAAAACAAACAGCACCAGAATTACCTGTTCTAAAGGCTTAGACCTTGCCTGTGATATAAATAGGACCTTCTGGAGACATAGGTATGTATCACAGATACTTCCCCAGTCTATGGAACAGGCTCCCCATTCATGTGAAGCAGAGTTCCACCCTAACCCAATTCAAGTGCAACTTGGACAATTGTATTGGTAACTAGAAATTCATCCCTGGTTTGGCACCTATGTCTCTAACGGACACAGATAACCTGTAAATGGTTCATCTCTCAGGCCCAAGCTTACACTTATCAAGGGTATCAGAAATTTGGAATGCATGTCTGGGCTTAAAAAGGCCCTTATGGTCATTGGCCTAGTAAACACCTAAGAACCTATGAACCTATGAAACACTGCTGGATCAGTGGATGTAGTCCCAGTTGGTGGGGTTGCAAGGTACTATTTTGGAAAAAATAGATAATATACAAACAGAAAAATATGTTAAAAACAGCCTTGTATATATTAAAATTTGATACTATGTTTGATACTATGTTACCTAAGAGAATGAATGTGGAATTTAATTGGCGGGTTTTACTTTAATTATTTTGATGATTTTTCTTAATTGTTTTATTATGTGTTTAATTATACCTATTATATAAAGAGTTGGTGTTTTTTAATGTTCATACTCCTAGAAGGCATCACTGCAAAGACATCAAGGAGAATAAAAGCTTTACTTCATTTTATTCTTTTTCTGCATTTATATTCACTTGTTACATGTTTTTGTTTGTTTTATTTTTGTTCTAATTGTGTTTTATCCATACATCAGAGTGCTATGCTAGGCCCTTTTCTGTCTATTATTTAAGTCACAGACATTAAGAATGATACACATCCTGTGTCCAACCAGCTGTCTGGAGGACTACAGATTGTGGGCAATCATTGACTCCAACTGTGACATTAGTATAATACAAACCGTATCAACACACACCAAAGGTTGCTACAACAGCCATGACAAAACATCAGATGAAACAAGAACATTGGGGGATTTGTCACATTATGAAAACAAATGCACAACTCCATGATAATGTAGACATCATGCCCCTGTAAGCAGACCAAGTGGTATGTGACCTGTGTCCTGGAGTAGATGGTATATGGAACATCCACCAGCATGTAGGCATAGTGGTGACTACTCCCTTGTATGTAAAAACTACTGAGTATATGCAGGACATCCACATTAAAGGTCATAATGCCTCCATAGTTCACAGGATTCATGACACCAATAACTGAGTACAATGTACCCTTCTTCATATACCTCCCTACAGATCTTCCAGTGATGTGTAACTGAAGTGTGCCACCTTTGCCACAGTGAGCTGTCACACATCTTATTGGCCATACCTAGGTATTCTTTTTGTTGCATAAGCATTATTGTCTGATAATGTAGAACCCCCATTAGGGTGTTATACCAAATGCACGTGTGATACCTGTTCTGGTGATGCACATAATACATACATACCTGTTTGACAACACTGATGGTGTGGGTTACATTAATGACAGCATGGATGGTGCCATATATATATATATATATATATATATATATATATATATATATATATATGCTGTGCACACCAGTCAACTAGCCTGGGTTGATCATAATGTCACATAGAGTATAGCAGTGTCCTTCCTAACACCTCCAGCAGATGTTGCAATGTTAGAACTGTGTGCTTAATTACCCTCATAGATTGCTGCTATTTCATATGTCATAATAGTTGTACAAGTGCGTTTGTGCAGAGCCATCTATGATCACTCAGAATCACATATGCTATGTCAGAGACATTATTCTGACATTGTCCATGATTGTGCATGCTTCTGTTTACTGTTGTCCATGAGCCTGTAGTTGTGTCCCACTTGTTGGGGACCTCTGCTGACATTACAGTCATATTCAGGCAAATCAGTTTGTACAGTTTCACAACATGCACCCAACCCAGTTGTATATAATATCCCTGATAGATGTCCTCACCATTGTTCATGTCAGGATGCTTATATCACAAAGACATCTTCTCCATTGTTATGTCACCTTGTCTGACAGTCACATTATATACATTTTCACTGTGTAGTCCATACTGTACCGTGTCAATATGTGATTAGTGTTCCTGCTACAACTGTCTTTCATTTACATGCCCTCATCTGCTCTACATTACAATGCTTCACCTGTTCTCTTTCCCTGTGTTCATTCCTACAATTCATCTGTGTGCCCCTATTCAATACACACACTTCCCCTAAGTGTTTATTTTAAATGGTAGTCCATGTACCATTACAGGTCATTTACACAACTTTAACACAGAATGCCTGAATTGGGATTCCACAGTACTCTGCACTGTATACACTGTCCTGTACTATGTTTGGACCATATACATAGTTAAATGATACACTCTGGTAATCACTGTGGCATTCAATGCAATCCTGCTAACCTAGTTTGCTCATAGGTAAACAGATTTGCTATCTGCACTGCTTTACATGGTTTCCTGGCCAGCAACACTGTTGCCAGCCACAAAACCGTGCTTGTTTATTTAAATGTGTGCTTGGCATGAATATGTAATTAGCCTGCTGCTCACCACTCAAACATGTAAACTCCATTCAGGATTCGTGCGAAGCCTACAAGGAGTTTATTGAATCCTACCTGACATTTTTTCTTTGTATTTGCTTGTGATAGATTGCACGCAGATATATATGCTATTGTTACAGTGTCACATATTGCAATAAGACTAATGATGCATGAATGTTTGAAGTTTTGTTTGCTTCCTGCACTTGAGTCCCCTCTGAAAATGGTCTTATACCCAGTAGGGTTAACTCTGTAAACAAAATGCACAAAATTAGATTCATTCACATCTCTTTTTTTTATAAGTAGTGTACTGCACAAGTACTTAACATAAATGCATTTATGTAAGAAATGTCTCACTTTTGCTACAAAAATTGCATTTTTGAGTCAACTGTGTTTAACCTACTCAATGCCCACTCTATAAAATGGGATATTATTATATAATAAGATATTGGACCATTTACCTAGATAGTTTGTTATAACGTAATGTATCATTTATATGAAATTTCCACCAGTGTACTATATTAGTTCTAATAAAAAATGTATTCCATGTAAAAAGGCAGGGATTCAGTGAAATGCTCCATCGTTCATGTGAAGTGCCTGTTGCAGGTAGGTCAGCTCATGCGAGCTTTAGAAATGCATTTCAAAGGCAAATTTAGCTACAGTGAGGAAGACCTCATTATCAGCTAATCTGCATTATTCTGAACTATGCATTAAGTACTGCCAGTATTAAACAGCACATCAGGGGGTATTAACCACAGGCGACTCAGTCACTGCACTGGCACAAAAATCCCCCTCAGGCACTCACCCAGATACTTACAAATATTCAGACACACACACACACACACACACACACACACACACACACACACACACACACATACTCAATGACATTCCCACATGCAAACTCGATCACTCTCGCTGACAAACTCATCCATTCATACACACACATACACCCCTACATTATAAATCCTCTACCTAACCCAACCCAAATGTGACCACCCAGGCAAACTCTCACACACACACACACACACACACACACACACACACACACACACACACACACACACACACATGCACACACACACACACACAAGCACACATATGCACACACACGCACACACACACACACACACACACACACACACACACACACACACACACACACACACACACACAAACAAACACACACACAGAGTCACCCAAGACCTGTCATATCCCTGCAGATATACATACACTGTTACATACACACACTTTCACCCCCCCCATCTCTACATTTCCACTGGTTCTCTCTAATCTTACTGTAATGTGGTTTCCCCATTAACTCTAATGGGGGTCTATAAAGTTTTTGCCATATTCTCTGACATATCCAGCCATACTAAGTCACACAGCTGAGAGATTGTTGCATAAATCCATTCCTGCAGGAATTTCTGGAAGAGAGCACATGGTTAATTAGAAGAGGCCTTTCCCCTGGAATGTCTCATTGGCCTATATCTTGATTGTGAGGAAGGCTTACTGCAGTGATTCTACTGACCATTTAGAATCACTGTGGTGGATCTGTCCCTGGACAGAAGGCATGTCTAACCATTTTCAGCTGGTCATGCTTTGGCTTATTGCTTGTGGTAGCCCTTTCTGAATCTTATCGCACTTCTCTAATGTGCCATGTTAACTCAAAAAGATAATCTGCATGTAACCACTTAGGATGTATTATTCTCTATTAAGTTATATAATTTAGATTTTCCTCTTCTGCCACCCTCTGAAAAAAAAACTTGACCTCAGTCTAGCAGGCAGCAGATGCACAAAAAACAGAAAGGTGTGGAATGCAAAAATCTTGTAAATGATGGCAAGAGTATTTGGATTTAACTCATTTCATTTTTTGTATTGCTTTTGCCTCTGTGCCAGCTGACCACCAAGATTTCATTCAGTCGGACATTACACTTTCCAAGGGCAGTGGGGTCAGCATTCAAGTAGCCATAAGGGTACTTTAAGCTCTCGCTGGCATCCAAGTGATGACAGCATTTTTATATCATAGGCTAACCTAACTCCCAGATGTTGACATGAATGCCTGCATCTCTGAAACAGCTGTCTGTATATATCTGTCCATGCAAGCGTGCATCCTGCATGTGCCAAAAGATGCTGCCCTGATGGCTTCAGTGGCCATGCCCGCATCTTCCAAGCACCAGCTTCTCACATCATAATGGACTTCTGCTCTTCAGCTATGTCTTTAATGATGTATGGGATGAGTGGGAAGTGCCTTCTCCCCTCCACCAGGAGGGGCATGATCATTCTTCCTGCCAATGCTGTGATGTGCCCAAGACACTAACTGAACTTGGGTCATCTGGGCTGTAGTCAGGGGTTTATCCCTCTGTGCTGCTGGCACAGGTAAGTCAGCTACATGTTGACAGGTTTTAACACAGACTTAGTTTGTAGCTTAATTATGTTTATCTATACAGATAGACATAATGAGGAAAAGTTAATTGACTATTAAAAATGCAAGTTAAATAATGCTGTCCTTCATTTTCTCATCAAATGCCATAAGGGATATTAACTCTATATAAAAACTAATTATAGGTTTGCCAAATAAAATATTTTTTTTTTCTTAACAAACTGTCATATATGTAGCTTTTCTTCTAGACATAAAAATAAAAGAACTTAGTGAATAACCACCTTACAAATCAGCAGCTAAAATAAATCATCCTCAAAACATTTAAAACATTATATTATCCATAAATGTATTATGGAAAAACAATAGTCATAGCACACCTTCATAAATAACAACTGCCATAAATGATTAAAATAAAAGCACACAAGAAAGAAATAAAATTAAAACTGAGCAAACATCTATTTCTTTAACTTTGGTTTAACAAAATTATGTAATTTCGACCACAAAGAAAATGCACTCTTAGACCATGTTACTAGTCAGTTTTTTTTTAAAGTTCAGAATTGGCAAGATCTTCTCCCTTATTGCACATCGTTGTATCTGCATCTAAGGAATAGGTTCATAGGTTCATATGAGGTTACTATGCTAGTGGCCCTAGAATCTGTACAAACCTACCCATGTTAATCCCAAGATTTCCCATTTGTCCTCTTTTGGGTAGTTCACAGAACAAATTCATGACTAGAGCAGGTCTGTGATCACCACTGGCTACCCCTGTCCATGAGTGACATGGGTGCTACCCCAGGGACAAATTTGCAGTCTCCCATCCAATTATCTAGGTTGCATTTGAATAGGGTCAGTGAGGAGCTCTGTTTTACATGAATAAGGAGTCTATTCCAGAAAAGTGGCAGTCTCTGGGAGACATATCTGTCCCGCCAGCATGATCTGTTAATGTCACAAGCGAGGTTGAGATCCCTAGAGTGAGTGACTCTTGAGACATTTGACTTGCGGATGTGCAGCATTTCAATTAGGACAGGGTTGAAGATTTCCCTATAGGCCAGGCACAAGTCACCTCTCTGCAGCCTATAAGATACAGAGTAAAGTGACAGGGCTTTCAGCCTGTCCATGTAGGTCATGGTTTGGAGTCCCTATATTTTCATAATGAGAAACCTCTGAGGACTTTCCAGATGCTGCAGGTGTCTGGTGAGGTACATGCAAAAGGGTGCATTATAGTCCATTAGTGGTCTGATGAGAGTCGAGTACAGTGGAGTTATAACTTCCCTTGACCTGGAAACATACCACTGTGAAAACTTGGTGGTCAAAGTTCAGATTGCTATCAACCTGTGTTCTCAAGTTTCGCACCACTGGGTTGGAACTCAGAGCAGTACTGTCACTACTGTAATATGTAGCGAATTCTGTTTTGCAAAAGGGAATAATAATGCATTTTTTTTTTTGCATTTAGTTTTAGACATGGCTTTGGCACCAATCTTTTGTTTGTATTAACCGTTCTTGTAATATGTTGACATCATTGGAGGCCTCAGTGATTTCTCCCAGTTTGCAATCATCAGTGAACTTGGTGAGCCAAAGGTTGTCAACTTTTTCCTGGAGGTCTGAGAAATAGATGCCAAATAGTAATGGGCCCAGCACAGACCACTGTGGTACTCCACTGGTGACAGCTCTATTGGTGGAGATGGAGACACCAATTCTGACAAAGTGTGTTCTGTCGGTGAGCCAGGTATTTAAAAGCATCCACTATAGCATTACTGTGGGCCAGATTCAGAAAATTCAGTGCAAGGTGTATGCAAAGTACACACTGTGCAATTATCATTTCCAATTCAGAGATGACCCTCACCTGTGCATTAGCATGAAAATGTACAGCACTGCAGTGGACTGTCTCTCCACTCATGCTAAATGCTGATGAGGCATTTCAACAGGGCAGCCTATGCTAACTGGGCACTTGGTCTACACATGAAATGTCTGTGGTAAAGTATTTATGCAGCAGCAATATAAGTTACCATGGTCAGCCATGTTAATGAGCAAGTTCAAAGTTTATGTTCCTCTTGTCATGTGAGAGGTAAGTACTGGGAAATTTAATGAACAGGTAGTGTTGTGTGTGTGTGTGTGCGTGTGTGTGTGTGTGTGTGTGTGTGTGTGTGTGTGTGTGTGTGTGTGTGTGTGTGTGTGTGTGTGTGTGTGTCAGACTGCATGACAATTTGTGTTTCTGCCTGGGAGGTTGCACTAAAGGTGTTAGAGGATAGGGTAGTTTTGTGTGTGTGTGAGGAGATTTGTAAATATGTCCTTGAGTACAAGAGAGGGGGATTTGTGTATGTATTGTGTGTGTGTGTGTGTGTGTGGGGGGGGGGATATCTGTGTGTGTATATATGTGTTGAGGGAAGCTGTCATACAAACACACACTTCCTTAGACTAATGAGCAGTTCCTGCAATGTTGGTAGGGGGATAATAGATACCACAGATAACTCGTTATATCATGTCTTAAAGTCACTTAAACTATAAAAAGAGACTGTTATTCAAATTAATTGTTTGCAGTCACATTTAGATCAAATGCTCTTTGAAAATTTATAATGTGTTTTTCAGGAGACTTAGCTCACTTTTACAAAGAAGAAAGGCGAGAATAACAGAAACTTAAAATATGCTAATTTGAGGGTCTATATTAGAACACCGAACATTCAAAATGTCGAGTGTTCTAATATCGAACACTAGCAATCGAAAAAAAAAAACATCGAACATTCAGAGCAGCAAATTTTTTCCTGGGGAAAAAAATTGTTGTTCCAAAACACATACACACAACACAAGCACACCAAACAAACAGCCATCCACACACATACACCTAAACTCAAACACCTAACCCTACACTAAACTATACAAACACCACTAACTATCCACTTACCTTAACCCAAACCCTAACCCTAAGGTCCATCACTATTTCACAGTCACCTCACCTGCACCCTAACCCTAACTCCCCTAACCCACTCTAACCCATACGTCCACACAATCGCTCACTTACCTGAATCCGACCCGTAACTTTCCACCAGAGTGCTGAAAATACCGAAGCAACAGAAACGGACAACCAAATTCTTTCCCTAGGAAAGAATTCGGTTTCCTGTTACTTCGATATTTACAGCGTTCACTGAAAATGGGTCGATATTAGAACACCCGTCATTTCAAATGTTTGGTGTTCTAATATAGACCCTGATTTGATAGGGATTTTATGAGGAATCAGATCATTATTAATCATAAACATTGAATGCATTCTTTTATAAAATTTAGATTTCTTCATGAGACACATTCCAGATTTGGGACCAGTCATATTCTACCTTATTTTGTTTTATGATCTGTATCAATATTTTGATGAATGAGTAGTAGAAAAGTCATACCTGAGGAGTCAATAAACTCAGTGTAAGCTTCGTGTGAAGCCTACACAGAGTTTACTTGTTTGTATGGTGAGCAGCAGAGGTAATTACATATTCATGACATGTACCATATTTAAATGTAAATAGGCATGGTTTCATGGCTAGCAACAGCATTGCCAGCCAGGAAACAGTGGAAAGCAACATGGATAGCAGCAAACATGTAGCCTTGTTTACCTACAGGCAAATTGGGTGTGTGGGATTGCACAGAATGCCACAGTGATTACCAGGGCTAATAATATAGCAATGCATATCATCCAAACACATTACAGGACAGTGTATATAGTGCAGGGTATTGTGGAATCCCATTTCAAGCATCCTATACAAAAGTAGTGTACATGCTCCATAAATGTACATGGACTGTCACTTAAAATACACAATCAGGGGAAGTATATATATTGAACAGGGACACACAGATGAATAGCAGGAATGAACACAGGGAAAGTGGACAGGTGAAACATCTTAATATATAGCAGAATATGACATTTAAATGAAGACAGTTCTAGCAGAAACACTAATCATATATAGACATGATACAGTACTGACTGCATAGTGTAAATGTATATTATGTGACTTTCACACACAGTGACAAAAAATGGAGAAGGATGTATTTTTGGCATGAGCATCCTGGCGTACAATGGAGAGAACATCTATCAGGGATGTTATCTACAATAGGGTTAGCTGCATATTGTGAAGTTGCGCAAAATGAGTTATCTTAATATGACTGTAATGTCAACAGAGGTCTCCACCAAGTGGGACACATAGTTACAGGTTTGTGGACATCAGTAAACTGAAGCATGCACAATCACGGACAATATCAGAACAATACCACCAGTAATCCGATGTCTCTAACATAACATATGTGATTGTGAGTGATCATAGATGTTTCTGCACTAACACACTTGTACAACTGTTATGAGATGTCAGCAATATTCAAGCAATAATGCCAGACAGGGTGTGTTAATGTGTAATTAACGGAAAGGCCTCTACATCCCTGGAAGGGCATTAATTACACATTAACACACACTGTGGAGGGCATTATTTCACTTAGAGAATGGAATTTCTGTAAAAGTGTTATGTTTTACTTATTTATTTTTTAAGTACTATTTTGTTTTTTTTAATATATTTTTGATGTAAAATAGTTTATCCGCCTAATGTTTCATACTTGCTGTATTATATGTTAATGGTGTTGGAGGAAGCATTTTACATACAAAATATAACACTTTTAAAAACTCAGGTATTTACTTTATATTTTTTGCTTCTTACTCCTAAAATATTTGGTTTATTGCCAGTCATTGGAGACAGAAGTTACTAAATAATGACAGACATTTGAGTTTCAGAGTTTTATTTCCTTCAGAAAATTCATGCTAACACAAATCCTTTAATTTAAGTTAGTTTGCAATTTTAGAAGAGCAATAATTAAAATCTGTTCTTATTTTTGAGTGTTTGTTCCCCTTTTATTTTAGGCTTTATCCAGATTTTTTCAGCTGAAGGGTCCAGAAATATACAAACCTCATTGCTGCTGCCAGTAGTTGGTCTCACTCACTCTTTCTCTCTCTCTCTCTCTCTCTCTTTGACACTCACCTCTGCTTCAAAAAATGCATTATATCACAAATATTTTAAAATATGTTCCTATTTTGAGCCTTTTTCCTGTTTATTTTAGATTTACCCAGATACCTTGATCTAAAACGCATACCTCTCAATTGTACATATTTTTGCAGACTGTCCAGATTTTTGCCTCATATTTTCAGTTTGTTCCTCATATTAAATGTGTTTGTTGACAAACCACTGGATGATTTAAAGCTTAAATATGCATTTGAGTTTCAGATTTCATATCCTTCAGAAAATACATGCTAATACGAATCCTGCTCTTCTAGCAACTTTCTAAGTTTATAAGAGCAATATTTAAAATGTGTTTCTATTTATTAGCATTTATCCCCGCATCATGTCAGGCTTTATCCAGATGTCTTGTGCTAAGAGGTTGACAGGTATGTCTAAGAGGTCAAGAGGTATGTAAAACTGCTGGTGCTGCTGCCAGGGATCACTCTTTTCACTCTCTCTGACACACACTGCCAGGGGATCGTTTGATTGTTTTCACACTTCACTTTGCCTATCTCTCTCTGTTTCTCACACACACACACACACACACACACACACACACACACACACACACACACACACACACACACACACACACACACACAACAACTTCTTTTTTTTTATTATATCTACCACACTCACACATGCAGACAGGAACATAAACATACACACACACACACACACACACACACACACACACACACACACACACACACACACACACACACACACACACACACACACACACACTCTCTTTGCTTTCATGCATTCATTCACTTACACATGCAGACAGAAACATAAATACATATACACACTTTTCTGTTTTCACTCGATCAGTCTCTCTCTCTTACTCTTATACACGCATACACTCTCACAGACATGCTTTATTTTATTTTTTTATTTTACAGTTGTTAAACAAAAAAAGCCCTGCTTAGCGAGTGTATAATAATGGCTCACTCGCTTTCACTTTCACTGACATGCATGCATACACTCACAAACAAAGAAACACACACACACACACACACACACACACACACACACACACACACACACACACACACACACACAATTTTTTTAGTTGTCTTTTTCTTTATTACATTTTACACTTGCTAAACAGCTCTTTGCATTTTACACTTGCTAAACGCAAAAGCGCTGTTTAGTGAGCATAAAATAATGGCAGCCATTTTGTTTTCTCAGTCCAAGCTCCACGGTAGTTTGATATGCTGCTGTGAAGCAGTGGGCTCATTTTTCAGTGGGCATTACTTGTACATTAATACCCTGCTTGAGAACATCTGTTCCTCAATCAGGGTGCTGATGTACAGTTTGCCCATGATGATAGTAATCAAGCACACCATCCTGACACTGTAACATCTACTGGATGTGTTAGGAGGGACACTGCTATAATCTGTATGTGTCATTATGAACAATCCAGGCTAGCTGACAGGTGTGCATGGCATATATATGGCACAATCCACACTGTCACAAATGTAACCCATGCCATCAATGTTGTCAAACAGCTATGTATGCACTGTGTGCATCACTTACTAAGCAATCTACAATAGAATCTAGTGGAACAAATTACCATCCTCTGTCACCATAGCCTGAGATCTGGCTTGGTTCCAGTGGTGTTGAATACAGCAGCAGTAACTTCCTTGCACAAAAGGTGGGTCATCAACCAACCCTGGGAAATATGGACCTATGAGTCTAACCAGTTTCATTTGCAAGGCCATGAAAAGAATCATCATGGACCTTATCAACAAGGACATAGGTGACCTTCAAATTTTAGACCCAACCCAATTTGGCTTCTTTTAAGGTAGATCATGTTTATTAAACATAGCAGACTTCTTTGACAAAGTCACCAAAGAGCTGGATGAAGGTAAGACAGTACATATCACCTATGTTATGGCCAAAGGTTTTGACACAATCCTCCACTTAGGTATCATTGAGAAACTTTCCTGCTGTGGATTAACCCTTGTGTCAGTAGATGGTTAGCCTGTTGGCTCACTGAACAGAACAAATACTGTCAAAGTTGGTGAATCAACCTTTACCAGTAGAACTGTCACCAGTGGTATACCACAAGGATCTGTGCTGAGCCCTTTATTGCTTGGTATATATTTCTTGAAAGTCCAGACTAAAGTGTACAGCTTTTGGTTTACAAAGTTTGCTGATGATTACATATTGGGTGCAATCATTGAATCAACCAATGATGTATACATATTACAGGAGGGGATAATACAGACAAATGATTGGTGCCAAAGTCATACGGTTTACAAAGAAATGCAAAAATGTATCATTATATTTGCTTTCAGCAAAGTGGAATTTCTCACTAATTACAGCATTGACAACAACTCTGTAAGGTCCAATTCAGTAGTGCAAGACCTGGGAACACAGGTAGATAACAATCTGAACTTCAACCACCAAGCTTTCACAGTTATAAGGAAAACCTTCTATGGCATGCACCTCATGACAGAGTACAATGCTCCCTTTTGCATGTACCTCAACAGACACCTGCAGCAGCTGGAGAGACCACAGGGATTTCTCAACAAGAAAATACAGAGCCTACAAACCATGCCATGATGTAAGTGGATATACTGGAAGCCCTGTGACTGTACTCTGTATTGTATTGGATGGGGTGACTTGTACCTGGCCTACAGGCCAGTACCTAACCCTGCCCTGATGGAAATGCTTCACTTCAGCAAATCTAATGGCACAAGAGTCACTCACTCTAGGGATGTAGGGATGTTAACCTAGCCTGTGGCATTAACATAATAAGCTTGAGAGACAGCTATAGCTGATGACATCAGCAGAGTCTGTTGACAGGAAGATGTTAATAGCAGTGTCTGACATGCTGGTGTAAAATGCTCTCTCTAATGCCAAGCAAGTGTACAAACACACAAGTTCACTGCAGTGAGAACAGAAGCCCTACCTATCTAGCTACACCGACTAGAAACCTCCATATTTAATGTAAGCACAACAGCACAAGTCTGACTTGGAGAGTATCAGACAACACTTTGCAAATGAAGACATCATATGTGTCTGGAGAGAGAAGGATAGTAATAGCAGTGTCCAACATGCTCATGTAAAATGCTCTCTATAATGTCAAGCAAGTGCACAAACACACACCAGTTGACTGGATTGAGAACAGAACCCCTATCTATCTAAGTCCAAGGACTAGAGAACTCAGTACTTTACACAAGCACCATGGCACAAGTCTGACTTTTACATGACTGTAAGACAATTTATAGAGGATGACATCAGCAGTGGATGTTGGAGAGAAGTTGTTGGGAGGCCTGCATGAAAGTGATGTGCAGGCAAGTGCAACTGCCAAAATACTGGTGCTCCATGGGTTCAGAGTGGTAACTGCAGGATACACACTTATGCTCTCCTGACTAGACAGATATACACATAACACTTGACTGCAGTGAGAACAGAACCCCCTACCTATCTAAATGCCTGGACTAGAGAACTCAGTACTTTATACAAGTGCCACAGCACAAGTCTGACTTTTACAAGCCTGCAGAATGACTTATAGTGGATGACATCAGCTCTGAATGCTGAAGAGAAGATATTTGGAGGCCTGCTTGAAATGAATATCTAGCCATGTCCAACTGTCAAGTTATTAAAGTTCTACATGTTACCAGATTGATGAGTGTGCAATATCTAGTATTTGGTGTTGTGTTTCCAATGTACAGATATACTTTAAGAGACAGGTTTTCAAACTACATGCAAACAGGTGTCCACATTACTACATGTAATGGAAAATCTGAGTGTATATTGTCTTTATAAAGATGCGCATGGTATATAAGAAAGCATTTGTTATTTATTTCTGTAGTGTAGTTGATATATTTGTAAGCAAGTACTGAGAGACCAAGGTTGCAGTTTATGGGGAGAGGTAACAGATGGCAGCATTGTAAATATGTATTTTCTTAGATGGTGCCTTCCTTTTGTTTATGCTTATACATGTAGTTTCATGGCATGAAGACTTAATGGAAAGTAAAGAAATGTAATACATGCTATTGTCCACTTTCAGTAGTGCACCACCGAGCAGCAGGTTTGTGGATGCAAGATACACATTTATACTGCTTTTCCTGTTTGTGTGTAGTTAACCGGTGATCAAACATCTAGCTCATTGATAAAATAATGAGAGTTCTGAGCAGTGATTGTAAGAATCACATGTGATGCTTAGCTGACACTGTGGCAGCAGGTGTATATGCACGGATACATTTATTTTGGAGCCAGATGATGTAGGGTTAGAATCCAAGTGTATGTAATAGTTTTAAATCAGTACAAATAATGCAATTAAATAATTATTTATACAACATTCACTGTGTGTTAGTGGGTGTTACCTTATCTGAGTATGTTTAAGCAGCAATGCGCAGACGTATCCACACCAATGAAGAGGCTTACACTCTTGCTTGGCATTGGTGCATGATAACAAACTTTGTGTGCAAACACAGAGGCCAAAAAGTGAAGAGCTCTATTACTTTTTTGTTTACTTATGTGTGTTGTGTGTGATTCTATTTTTTGACCAGATTAAAGGTGTTAAAATGGGGTAGATAGGAAAGTGGTGAAATGGATATTAAGCAGGAGGAAGATCAAAGGGAAAGCAATGTAGGAATGTGCAGGAAGGAGGTAAGATAGAACCATAGCTATCCACTTCTTCAACAGTGTAATATGAAAATATGGTACAAAATATCAGCTGAATTTGGACTGCCACCTCAACAAAGAAGGGTAACAACAATGCAATCATATTATACAGCCAATTTGGACTGAATCAAATGTGTCAAAAAGATGTGTGAAGTAGAGAGCTATGCATAGTATGATTTTCTTTTGGGGGGACAGGTGCCCCTTTTCTTTTTTTAACTTCAGTAAGAGAGGAATGTTGGGTAAGAGACATAGGTATTTCTGGGTCAGGAAAATAGAATATGTGAGAAAGCAGATACAAACAAACAGGAAAAACAAGACAAGACACAGAGATGGTAAGAGACACAAAAGGTTGGGGGACACCACAATTGAGGTTAGGGAGGGGACAACAGAAGCCCATGCCTATCAAACATGGTGACTGTGAGAATCTAACGCTCACCTGCAAGACTGTCATCACTGTCTCCTTACTTCAGTGGCTACTGGAGTGCTTGATGTCTTCTCCTCCTATGTACAATGAGGAAGAGTAGGCTCTCCATCTGGCATAGGCATACACCAATGGTGCGGTAAGTGACCCTAAGCACCAGCCCTGGCATCTCCTGGTGGGTGATGAAATCTCATCTCTGCCAGTACTCCCAGAAGGTGCCACAGCACCAGCTGCCAAGTCACGCTACCTGAGGGAACAAGTAGTATAGAGGCAGCAGTGGTAATACTGCCAGGTTGGGTCCTAGATGTGCTGTGCATTGGTGCTGGAGCCAGCGGAGCAGGGGCAGGCTAAGCCACTGGAGTTGGCCTACCTTCCTGTGCAGTGAAATATTTAGTGATTTGTTACAGATGGATGACATGGAGACATTTTGATAACACATAATAAAAAATAAAAAAAAATAGATAAGGGTTAGGGTGAGTGAAAAAAAGAGATAAATTTAGTACCATCATAAGTGACATACAATACATTACCACAATAATACAACTATTTTATCTTAAGTTTTACATTTAAATATACTTTCTAACAACTACAGACTATAATTATAGATTGCTTAAAGCAATCACTGTAATGTGCAGATATGGCACACATGCTTGGTCCAATTATACAGATTACAGATAGCAGTATAATTTAATGTATGTAATATTATTAAAGAATTGCAGTATTGTATAGTTGTTACTTGTAGTATTTGAACTCACAACCACTGACTACAGTCTTATAATTTACTCCTTAAATTAGTTTTTGCTACAGACTGATGAATGCATGCTTGCTTTTACTGTTAGGATATGCCTGCTTACTTTGATTCTACTATATAGAAAACCAAAAACATTTGTCTTTAAATTTTAAAGCTACAATAATGCTTCCCTTGTGCTGCAGATATACCACTTGCTTCCTTCAGTCTCTCCAGATGATCAGCATAGGCCTGCAAAATCAACAGCAAAGCAGCAAAGCAAAAACAGCAAATACAATGAAGAACAAAGATCAGGAAGTTAATGAATAAAATATATTCATTGGGTTCCAGGTCTATGTTCTTTGTTGTATTTGCTGATCAGCATAGGCCTGCCTATTCACAGCTAAGAATTAGCTGTGAAAAAAAAGAAAAGAACAAAAGAGCACTATGCATACCAGTCTTGTCTATATTTAGCTTTCTATTTATTATAACCTTTCATATTGCTACACACTCAGATGTGCTAGCTTGCACTGCACTTGAATTGTTTTTAAGCCTGTTTTAGCTGCTTTTCTGTAACAAAAAAATTCTAAGCTTGTTTCCTGCCTTTCCTGTAACTAGTCTAGTCCAATTATAGATATGCTGTATCCAGAACTGTTTGTAAGCTTCTGAGCCCCCCATGCCTTTCTGTGTTGGAGGGAAGCCTTCCAGCCTATCAGTGGGAGTGGTAAGCACTAGGTAGCCTAACTACTACAGGAGTGGTTTCTGCCACAGTAATTGTAGTTTATTGGCCATCTGGGCACTTTTTCCATCTCTTTCAATTTTCGGGTTTAAAAGCCCGCATTTACACTTGTTTCCCATCTTTCCTGTAGTAAGTCTAGTCCAGATACTATTTTGCTGTATCCAGGACTGTTTGTAAGCTTCTGAGCCCCCCAAGCCTTTCTGGGTTGAAGGAAGCCTTCTAGCTTATCAGAGGGAGTGGTAAAAACCAGGTAGCCTATCTACCACAAGAGGAGTGATTTCTAGCCCAGAAATTGTAGTTTATAGGCAATTTGAGCACTTTTTCCATCTCCTTCAACTTTCTGGTTTAAAAGCCCACATTTGCACTTATTTCTCACCTTTCCTATAACTAGTCTAGTCCAGATACAGATTTGCTGTATCCAAGACTGTATGCTTCTGAGCCTCCCAAGCCTTTCTGTGTGTGAAGGAAGCCTTCTAGCATGTCAGTGGCAGTGATAAACATTAGGTAGCCTATCTACCACAAGAGGAGTGTTTTCTGGCCCAGAAATTGTAGTTTGTTGGCCATTTGGGTAGTTTTCTCCACATCCTTCAACTTTCTGGTCTAAAATCCTGCATTGTGCTTTTCCTGCCTTTCCTGTAACTAGTGTAGTCCAGATACAGATTTGCTGTATCCAGGACCATATGTAAGCTTCTGAAACCCCCAAGCCTTTCTGTATTGAGGGAAGCCTTCTTGCTTATCAGTGGGAGTGGTAAGCACTACATAGCCTATCTACCACAAAATGAGCGGTTTCTGGCCCAGAAATTGTAGTTTATTGGCTGTTTGAGTACTTTTTTCCATCTTCTTCAACTTTCTGGCTTAAAAGCCCACATTTGCACTTGTTTCCCACCTTTCCTATAACTAGTCTAGTCCAGATACAGATTTGCTGTATCCAAGACTGTTTGTAAGCTTCTGTGCCCCCCAAGCCTCTCTGTGTCGGAGGGAAGCCTTCTAGCTTGTCAGTGGGATTGGTAAGCACTAGGTAGCCTATCTACCACAAGAAGAGTGGTTTCTGGCCCAGAAATTGTAGTTCATTGACATTTTAGGCAGTTCTTTCCATCTCCTTCAACTTTCTGGTCTAAAAGCCCACGTTTGTGCTTTTCAAGCCTTTCCTGTAACTAGTCTAGTCTAGATACATATTTGCTGTATCCAGGACTGTATCTAAGCTTCTGAGCCCCCCAAGACTGTATGTGTTAGAGGGAGGCCTTCTAGCTTATCAGTGGGAGTGGTAAGCACTAGGTAGCCTATCTACCACAAGAGGAGCGGTTTCTGGTCCAGAATTTGTAGTTTATTGGCCGTTTGGGCAGTTTTTCCATCTCCTTCAACTTTCTGGTTTAAAACCCATGTTACACTTGTTTCCTGCTTTTTCTGTAACTAGTCTAGTCCAGATACAGATATGCTGTATCCAGGATAGTTTGTAAGCTTCTGAGAGGTGCCAAAGTCTGCTCTTCAATTTTTCCATTAGATCTACTAGTTCTCTCCTCTCCTGCACTTTTACTAACTTATTAGTCTAGCACTTTGCCATACCATACTTTTTGTAAAAATTATTGTAGCACACAAAAGTGCTACCAGCAGTAAATGTTCTACAAGGAAACAACTCCAGCACTTATTATTAATGCCCACACCTAGAGGAATGTCTAAAGGTCAGTTCCCTGTGCATTCTCCTATTAACCTGGTGAACTTGGGCATCCTGAGGCAATGTAGCAACTGCCTCATGTACACCAACAACCCTCTCCTCTTACTTCTCAAGACTCAGACTTGTGAGAGATGCATTTATATATCCAAATTGGAAGCCACACATTCTCCAGCCAAGACCGGAATAGCTGGTCAAGTGGAGAAGATCAACACTTACACCACACAACATGGAGCACATTGCCCCCCAGAACACACACCAGCACTGCCTTCACATAAAAACATAAGCCACGCACCCACCTACATGGAGGCTCTCAATAAATATCTACCCAAACAGCAGAGACCTACAAGGCAGGAACACACTTGACCACCACAACACAACACTAATCATGATACACATAACTCTCATAAACAGTGTGCCACTCAAACAAAGCCCCTAAGGCAAAACAGCATGCCGAACACACTAGTCATAGGTGACTCAATAGTGAGGCACACTGATGTCCCACTCACTAGGTTAAATAAGGAGAAAGTAACAGTCAGCTGCCTGTCAGACACCAGGATCCACCATATAATGCACGCACTCAGGTCCCTCAACAACAGGTACAAATATGACTCTGTCATTGTACATGTGGGTGTGAATGACCTGAGACTTACCTCCCTGAACTACATGAAATAGATATGGAGGAGCTCTTGGATTATGTAGCCCAGGCAGGTACGACCCTAACCCTGAGCAGCATCCTACCATCACCCAAAATGATAGCACAGTATAAACAGAAAATGATTGATTTCAACAATTGGCTAAGTTTCTGGTGTCATTCTAAGGGGATCCAGTATCTGTCTGCCTGGGATGACATGACTTGACAGACCTTGATGCTTTGCCAGATATGGTCTGCATCTGTCAGCCCTGGGCTTCTGGATACTGGCCAAGGCTCTTGCCACCCTTATAGTGCCTTTTTTAGGCAGTGTTCCAAAGACCACTGCTACAAACAAATGCAATCTGAGGGTCATGCTGCTCAATGCTAGAAGTCTAAATTTCAAAATGCACTCGCTCAAAGAACTCCTTAAAATGGAGAACATTGACATTTGTGCTGTAACAGAGACCTGGTTCAAGGCAGCAGAAAGCACCCCTGCACTACCACTCTATAACTCATTCCACACCTTTTAGCACCAGAACTTGAACCGAAGCTCCAAAGGTGGTGGTATTTCCATATTCATAAAGGATACACACACCTCCAGACTGGTAGCCCAACATAATGCATCAAAGATACTTCAGGTGTAGCTAACATTGGGTAAGACAGTGATTCAAGTTGTAGCCTGTTATAGGTCCCCAGTCATGTCCCAAGATACTCACTCCACATTCCTAAGCACCCTGGAGAATATTAGGGTCCAACCTAACACAATCATACTGGGCAACTTCAAATACCCCTCCATTAACTGGGAAAACTACTCATGTATCAATACACTTGCCCAACATTTCCTGGAATTCATTAATTCCAGTGCCCTGGACCAGCTTGTCTTACCCCCACTAGAGGTAGCAACATCCTTGACATGGTCATTACTAACATGGGCGACCATTGCTCTACTCCAATAGTCAACTCCTCCCTGGTTAGATCCAACCACAAACTAATCACCTTGGAAATCCACACCCCCCCCCCAAAAGGTAACCACCATGAAAAACTTCTCAAAAGCTAACTCTGGGCTCCTAAGAACAGAGATGGCTAACTTCATGGCACCCATACAAATGGAGAATAGTTGCATGACCACCAAATCATACACCAATGCACTGTACAAACACATACTCAAATGCATGTATTTTGCCATACCCAATAGAACCAAGACACTCTCCTCCAAAAAAAGGAAGCCAATCTGGTGGTCCACTGCCATAAACAAACTCTACAACAGAAGGAGGAAACTGATGCAGAATAAGGTGAAGTCCCAAGACTGGAAAAACTCCCTTATCAGCATCAACAAAAAGTTGAGATCCCTCATCAAATCCTATAAAGCTAGCTAGGAAAACAGAATTGCAGCAGATAGTAAAAACAACCACAAGGTCTTCTATAGTTATGTAAAGAACCTCCACGGCAATATCCAGATTTGCTCTGAGCTACTGCACAATGGTACCTCTTATACCAAGCCAGCAGATATTGCCAATATACTAGCCGACAGATTTAGTGCCAACCCCCCCCCCCCAAAGGACCAATCACAATACCAGTAAATTGCCAGGTACCCAGTATTACTGCTGCACAGGTTAAGACAGCACTGTCCAAGGTCAAGAATACAGCTTCTATGGGACATGACAATATCTCTGGCTTTGTTCTACATGAACTACAGCATGAACTGGCACCTCACCTGTGTTCCCTGTTTAATCACAGCCTCACATCAGGCTTTGTCCCTACCGAATGGTGCACTGCTATAGTCATCCCTCTCCACAAAAGAGGAGCGACTACAGACCCTGGGAACTATCGCCACATTAACCTGACATGTCTGATATGCAATGTTATGGAATGCATAATCATGGACCTAATAAGCAAGGATATAGGGAAGTTCCAAACTCTGGATCCCACACAGTTTAATTTTGTGAAGGGTAGATCATACCTGCTCAACTTGGTTGACTTCTTTGAGTCAGTCAACAGAGCTGCGGATGAAGGCGAGGTGGTACATACAGACCACCTTGATCTGGTCAAGGCCTTTGATACCATTTCTCACTCAGGAATCTTAGAAAAACTCACTAAGCTAGGCATTAACCCCTATATCACTAGGTGGGTTGCAAACTGGCTCACAGATAGAACCGACGGTATGAAAGTAGCTGACTTCAAGTCAGACTGCTGACCAGTCATGAGTGGAGTCCCACACGGATGGGTCCTGGGTCCTCTCCTGTTTGGTATCTACTTCTCAGAAGTCCAGTCCAACATGAAGAGACTCTGGCTGACAAAGTTCGCCAATGATTGCAAGTTGGGAGCCATTACTAACTCCCCGAGTGATGTTGACATCCTACAGAAAGACCTCACTGAGACCGATGACTGGTGTCAGAACCATGGCCTTAAGCTCAGTGCCAAAAAATGTGTCGTCATCCCCTTTGGGAAAAACCCAGTTCCCATGAACTACCACATCGATGGTAGTCCACTGAACACAGAAGATGTTATAAGACATCTGGGAACACAGGTTGGCAGCAACTTCTCTTTTGACCACCACACTGCTCTGTGGTCAGAAAGTCCTTCTATGTGGCACATCTCATTACTAAGGGTTTTGCATCCAGGAAGAAAGAGGTCATTGTCTCCCTCTACTCTTCCCTCATTAGGCCAGTCATCGAGCACAATGCCCCATTTGGCATGTACCTCACTAGACACCTGCAACAACTGGAGAGGCCACAAAAGTACCTCACAAAGAGGATCCTAGGCCTTAAACACTTGTCCTATATGCACAGACTCAAAAAACTCCAAATATTCTCTGTCTCATATCACCTACTTAGAGGCAATCTCTGCTTGACTTATAAAGCCATGTCTGACCAAGCTCTGTTAGAAATGTTACATCTAAAGAAATCCCAATCCCTCCGCACCACATGCTCCAGAGAACTCAACCTCATTACCACAATTAACAGCGTGTGCTGGAGGGACAGGTTCATAACCCAGAGACTGCCCATGCTATGGAATAGACTTCCCATGGATGTCAAACAGAGCACCTCACTGGCCTTCTTCAAGAGAAATCTTGATGAGTGGATGGGCAATATAAAATTCACCCCAGAGATCACTCCAGTGGCTCTGTTCGACAGAGGCACTGGAAAGTAAGGTCAGGTGGCACAATGCCAGGGTAATCCTATGGGCTAGGCTTGTAAAGGCTTCAGGGCCATTAGCCTAGTACACACCTAAGAACCTATGAGCCATTGGACCTATAAATTCTCTTTATTATCATACTTACACAACTGTGGGATGTTCGTAGTTTGAAACTCATCCAACTACTGGTTGAGTGTATCCCTCTTGTGCCATTTCGATCATTCAAGTACTACCTACACTGTTCTCCAGTGAGATGGATGCCAATTGCACTGGATATAGCCTTGTTCAAACTATTCCAAGCCTCAAACTTGTACTGGGAGCCAGAATAGCACTGCTGCAGATGCCTTTGACTGTGGTGCTTTACCAGGAGTCCAGTAAATATCCTGGACTACTGAATATTCCACCTCTATGTCCTAAATTAGGCCCCTTCCCTTTAACACCAGACATGTTTAATCCCAAAGTAATGTGATATCAAATAATGATTTCTTACCAGTTCCTGTTATCAAGTATACTGGTAGTGCAGAAACACAAGCAATGATGCCAACTGTACTTGCTTGATGATAACAGTGCCAAACAGAGAAGAAAACATTTTTTTTTTGAAATTGTAAGGTTAATCTGACACTTGACATTACTTTGAGGAGTGTCTGCTGCTGTAACTGTTAGGTGACTTAACTTTGCAGACATGCAATGGGGGCATACACTTCATCACCAAGACATATTTGTTTGGCTTTATACACTGCTAAAATTTATTTTTACAGTGTGGGATTAAAACCTATGTATAAAGGACAAAAATTGTCATCAACAGTGGTGAGTTTTCATTTTTGCCACAGAAGAAGTGCTTCTCGGTCATAGTCATGAATCAGTTATAAATAAAGATGACAGATTGCAGTGTTAACCGTGTATGTGTGTGGCCTGACAAGGTCCTTGTATATACATTCATTTGTTCATGCATCTTATTTAGGTGTGAAGGCCACCCGAGTCCAGATAGCAGAAATATACTTACAGTATACCCTCAGTCAAACATCTGAACCTTCAGAACACAGTAAGGGTGTCTTTTCCTTCATACATACAATTCATAACAGCTCCACTATTTATAATTATGTATAAATTGTAAGAAGTGATATTTAATATAATGTGGAATGGAAAAGCGGTACAAATGTCTGGAATTTCTTGTATTAGAACTCAGGACCATATATATGGCAGCCCTACATTTAGACCTGTTGCCACAGGAATATTGAAATAACACTTGGATATTTTCCTGTTCATGACTATAAACTGAACTGTCACAATTATGTATTAGAACCCAGCCAGGACCATCTGTATTACAGCCCTACACTTACACCTGCTTCTGTTCGAATAGTTAAATGACAGTTGCATAATTCCCTGTTCATACTTAACTTCTGTGTGTTAACCAGTGCACAACACAGCTTAGCATGTTTGCATGGTAGCCAACAGAATTAATAGAAAGTATCCATTTTAAAAGTGTTGACGGCTTCCACTCTGCAGGTGTCTGATGGCTGCAGCTGTTGAGGAGGATTGCTAACCACCTGGCACCATTACAGCTTAGCATGTTTGCATGGTAGCCAACAGAATTAATAGAAAGTATCCATTTTAAAAGTGTTGACGGCTTCCACTCTGCAGGTGTCTGATGGCTGCAGCTGTTGAGGAGGATTGTTAACCACCTGGCACCATTCTATTCTTCTTCTTTTGTGTTTATGTCACCTAAGTCTAAGGCACCCAGGCATTGCAATCCCTGCAAACCCTCTTCAGTGACCCTGAAAATGAAGTTATTGCGGAAACCATTAGGCGACATGGTGCCTTTCTGTTTGAGAGGTGACGTAGAGGTATGTCAGGCAGAATGCAAATTTGGCAGCAGATAGTGGCTGATGTGAATGCAATAGGTGGCCAGAACATAACATATGATCAGGTGTGCTATAGGGCCATTGACATGATTTGATCAGCCTAGATGACAGCAGCTGCAGTAGCCTGTGAACAGATGGCTACTGGGGGGCTGCTACAGAGTCACCACTGACACCAAATGAAGAGTTTCTGTCCATTGTCAGGGATTTAGACAGCTCAGTGGAAAGTGCACAACAGCATGTGATTGATGCTGCTGCTGTTTCAGGGAGGATTGGTATGTTACAGGAGGAGCTTTTAGGTAGGCTTAACTATCATAATTGTTAAATACCTCCTATGTAATAAAATACTGACAGCATTACCTAAGTTCTGTTTAAGATGAATATTTTTGGGGGGATAGTTTTAGATTGATACAGTTAACAACACATTCTGGTTGATTACACATGGGCTTGGAGTGGGAGTGTCATCCAGGTTCTTGTTAAAATTATCATTAATGGACATATAAAGGGCAAACAGTTTTAACCCCCTGTTTTACAGTTAAATGTGATGATGGTGTCCTTACCTTTTGATTAACTTCTTTCAGGGCCATCTTCCATAGGGAGCCAACAATTACCTGCATGTGGTAAGCCAAACATTTTTATGTCAGTATTGATATTCTGTTCGAAGAAATATTTATTTTATCCATATGTATGATGTGGGTGTCAGGACTGTTGTGTGTATTGCTGTACTGTCTGCAGTAGTGGCACCACTGTTAGTTTGTTAGCATATATTAAAGTATAGTAGTGCATGTATTCATTTCTTTCCTGTGTTTTTTGCTTATTATCACAAGTGATCCTGACAGTGGAAGTATAGGACTGTTACCACCTGATGTCAGCATATCAGCAGATCCTCATGATGATGGTGGCCAAACGGATATACAGTAAAGGGGTGCGGAGGTTGAATCTGACACTGAGGTTGACATTCTGCCATCTCCTGTAATTCCATTGGACACAGCCAGTATGCCTATGCCAACTTAATCCAGTGAGCCCTCAGATGTTGGACAAATGGTGGGTGAGACACTCAATGAAGGTAGTGTGGTTAGTGCGGCACCAGTCCCTGTTGACTCTGGCCATAGCCAAAGTGTGGGTGAGGTGCCACACAGGAAGGTTATTAGGGGTGCTCGGAGGAGACCTGCTGTCAATCCTCCACCTGATCCAGGTGTGTCTTCCTGTGCCACTCGTATGTTTAGGGCTGTCATGGAGGCACAAGTACATTCCAATAGGTCGTCCAGAGAAATACTTAGGGATTTAGATGTGGCACATGCTGACACATGTGACTGCTTCTACCACGTTGTCATTCAATGGATCAGATGAATAACACATTCGAATGGGCAGTGTATGTGATGGAACATCTGCTGGGAGGGGGACAGAATCTGCATGGGAGGAGGTCAGCCACATCATCTGATGTTAGCTAACAACACATCCCCTGTGGTGGAACTACCTCCACTGCTCCATCAGTGGTTGCGGTATCCACACCCAGACCTGGCAGGCCATGGGGCTGTGGTCTTGGGCTTCCTTGTGAAAGCAGACATCAGTCACATTCAGGTAGCAGCAGTGCATCTGGCTGTAGGTGTGAAGGTGACAGCGCAACTCCTGGCAGAGCCCGTTCTCATGGTGAGGTATGACAACGATGAACTGCCACCTCTACCATGCATAGCTCACACCTGCCTGACATACCAGGGTGTAGGGCTAGCACAGAGCTTGGCTGTGTTCTTGCAGACACACACACACCACTTTCACCTGGAGGGCCCATACAAACACACATACAGCAGTTACATGGTTCAGTCATGAGGCATAAAGCTCATTCTGTCTCAGTGGCCATTTGTTACTTTATCCAAATATTTGCCTGCTTTACTTTCTTACTCACATGCACTCACTTACCTTTTGTGTCAGCCTAGGATTTCTGCTACCCCCCCAACAATACCCTGCGCAAGTGATGATAACTGTGCCATACTCTTGTGTTCTCTCTTTTAGATTCAGGGATCAATAAGCTTTGTGTCTAATGCTAAGGGTGCAGCTGACTTAGTGCTTAGTATATCTGGGTTTCTGATGTTGTTTTGCTAATTGCACTTTTGACATAGTTTGGTTTTTCAAAGTTAGAAACTTGATAGAATCAGAACAGTTTTTTGCACTAGTATTTTTAAGAATCTTCTGAGGTTTATGAAGTCTGAAACTGAAATGTGTCTCATTACTTTCTAACTTCTTTGCTTAATGATTTTCCAGTGCAAAAATATGAAGTCAAACTGAGGACATTTGGTGACCATCAGTACTTTTGAGAGGTATGAATATGTGATACTTTGATGCTTGAGGCCTATTACTTGATAGAGGACGTATGTATTTACACAAGTCTCTGCTGCCACATATTGAAGTTATTGCTGTACAAATCACCCATCTTTTACTTACGTTATCAAGTAACAACTTGCAAGGATATGCCATTAATTTATAGTATTACACAATTCTTTTTTAACACTCCAGGTTCAATGACACAAGGGTGTTAGCCTTCTAGGATAGCCCAGCAGTTGCTACAGTTTTAGTTCAGAGCTGAGTCTGTCCAATTCTAGGAGTGCACAGCCATTAAATGGCTAGGTAAAGGTTGTGAGGCTCGCCTGGCGTCAATGTTACTATATGTATCTGCATAATATGAAGGTTTCAGCCCCTTAGATGGTGAGTGAGTGTGCTATGCATTACCTCTTAGCCAGTGCAAGGGCATATTGAGCATGTCTATGTCTGCCTACACCCAAAGCTACTGCTGGTTCCCCCTCTGACTCCTCACCTGTGTGTGGTTGTGGTGACCCTGCCATTGATGGTGGGATGTTTGCTCCTTCCCCTTGTTGATCCTGCTGAATCTGTTTTTAAGGATGATATGGTGAAGTATGGCACAGATAGTGAAGATTTCAATACATGTACATGGATTGTACTGTAGGGTTCCCCCAAATGTATCTAGGCAGAGGAACTGTGACTTCAGCAGCCGAAACACATGCTCTGTGATACTTCTGGTTTGATCATGTGCCTCATTATGGCATTCTTTAGTGGGTGTGTGTGCATTTCTGATGGGAGTCATCAGCCATGGTTTCAGTACATATCCTGAAACCCTCAGTAAATGACCCTGTGGGATATCACCTCTAGTGAACATCTGTTACAGTTGGGAGATGTGCCAGATATGAGTCGTGGTAACTACCTGGGTTGCTAGCACACACGTTCAAGATGATTCTCTCTATTTATGTAGATTCTTCTTTGTTCCCCTGGTGGTGTCTTGATTTCTATATGTGTACAATCTATTACGCCCAGTACTTCAGGGTAGTGTGCTACAGATAACTCTTTCATATTTGTGGCTCTGTCCTCAGGGGTATGGGGAAAATATATGTGGTCACTGGCATGTTGGAGCATAGAATTCAGGAATTGATGAAGGATCCTGGATGCTGATGCCTGCGACACTCCCACCACATCCCCTGTTGGTCTCTGATAGGTTCCTGCAGCTAAAATTCTAAGTGCTATACATACATCTGTCTCCACTGGTAATGGCTCCCCTCGGTTTGCCCTGGGTCTGAGTTGAGGATGACAGAGGTTGCAGATTTCCTGTAGTGTGTCTGTATTCAGCCTGTAGTGCTCTACAATTTCCACCTCATGCAGACTGTAATAAGTTAACCATGGTCTGAAAACTTTTCTCCTCCTTGGCCATGGTCAATTAGCAGCAAGAGCAGCAAAGCCTTCATCCCGTTGCACATACATATGAATTAAAGCAACAGCAGCCCCTAACTTTCCTTCTGTGTAGACTCCTTTCTATTGCTGTATTGCAATAGGTTTTGGAATTCGCAGGGAAAACCAGCATGGAGTCTACACATTTGCTTTATAGCTTGTTGAATAGATCCTTCATCTTGGATTGGTTGATTCACATACAGTTCAGCTGTTTATGTTGTAATTAGCATGCCACAGTGTTTACAGTGGTTGCATGGCTCTACACACCATGTAGAGGTACTTACTGAATAGAAGGCAGTCTGCTACTATGTGCAGATCATGTAGGATTTATTGAATCTGCCCGACTGTCATTTTAGAAAAAGTGTGCAAAATATCAACATAGTTGACTGAAAAGTAAAAATGATTTTAGAACTATAGTATCTGTAGTATTAACACAGTGTATGGCATGGTGATAGTAGCGCAGGAAACACAAAAGAGAGTGTTTGAGAAAAAGCAAGTATTAAAAGTATAAAAAAATTGTACAAAGCTTCAGTGTAACATGATTCTGAAACATTCGAGTGGCAAAAGAGATGGGAGAAGATGGAAGTAATGGTGCAGCTAAATTGAGAATTAATGCAGATAGCATATAGGAAATAGGAAATGATGTGATGCTGTACTGGTTTAACGTGTAGATTTGTATATTTTATTTAGTTGGAAGTAGTGCCATTAATACAGCCATTAATAGCGCTCTGCTGGTATGTTGTGAGTAGGAAGTATAAAAGTAAGAGAGCTAAGTGATATTGCAGTCTGCATATGTTATATTGTTGGACAAAAACATATTGTACTGTTATTTGAAGGAAGTGCTCTCCTGAATTCCTTTTAGGCTATTTGGTAAAATGTTACATTACACAGCCAGCATAGGTTCATAGGTTCATAGGTTCATACTAGGCTATCTGCCCAAGGGCATTTATAAGCCTAGCCCATAGTTATGTGGCTTTCGCCACCCCTTTAGTTTGAATAAAAACTATGCCTATCATTTTGCTGTGCCTCTGTCAAGCAGTGACACTGAAGTAATCCCTGGGGTATATCTGCGATCTCCCATCCATTGGTCAAGATTCCTCTTGAACAAGGCCAGCGAGGTGCTCTGCCTCACATGTACCGGGATTTTGTTCCACAGCATAGGGAGTCTCTGGGTGATGAATCTGTCCCTCCAGCACGTTCTATTTATAACCGTGTCAAGGTTTAAGTCTCCGCCCTTGTGGTTCTGAGGGATCTAGATTTTTGAGGTGAAGCATATTCATCAAATCTGGGTTTGACATGGCCTTATATGTCAGGCACAGGTCACCTCTGAGCAAGCGGTATGAGACTGAATAGAGCTGGAGTTCTTTCAGTCGGGCAGCATAAGACATATTTTGAGACCCTTTATCCTTTTGGTGAGGAACTTTTGGGGCCTTTCAAGCTGCAGCAGGTGTCTGGTCAGATACATTCGAACGGGGCATTGTACTCAATCATAGGTCTAATGAGTGATGAGTACAGGGGACGATGACCTCCCTTGATCTAGATGTGAATCCCTTCATGATCAGGTGGGCGATATAGAAGGTTTTCCTAACTACTTTAGCAACATGAGTGTCAAACGAAAGGCTACTGTCAACCTGGGTCCCCAGATCCCTGATGACTTTTCTGTGCTCAGTGGATTGCCACCTATATGGTAGCTAGGGGTAACCTTGTTTTTCCCGAAGGGTATGACTATGCATTTTTGGCGTTTAACTTCAGGCCATGGCTCTGGCACCAGTTATCCGTTTCTGTGAGGCCCTTCTGGAGGATATCTGTGTCAGATGTGTTTTCGACTATGGCCCAGTTTGCAGTCATCTGCAAACTTTGTCAGCCATAACCCTCATGTGTTTGCTTGTACTTCAGAAAAGTAGATGCCGAACAAGAGTGGACCCAGGACTGAGCCCTGTGGGACACCACTTGTGACAGGCTTTGAGTCTGACATGGCTCCAGCAACTCTGACCCTGTGGGTTCTGTCACTTAGCCAGTTTGCAACCCATCTTGTGATGTATGGGTTTACATTCAAGCTGATGAGTTTTTCGATGATACCTGAGTGGGGTATTGTGTCAAGGCCTTTGCCAGGTCGAGGTAGGCTGTATGGACTGCCTTTCCCTCATCAATGGCCTTGGTGACTGTCTCGAAAAAGTCAACCAAGTTTAAGAGGCAGGATCTGCCTTTGACAAAGCCAAACTGGGTTGGATCCAAAGTCTGCAAGTTCCCTATGTCTTTATTTATGAGTTCCATTATGATCCTCTCCATGGCTTTGCAGATAAGGCTTGTCAAGCTAATGGAGCGGTAATTTCCAGGGTCTGTGGAGGCACCGCCCTTATGAAGTGGGACCACAGTCGCGTGTGCCACTCCTTGGGTACGTATCCTGAGGTGAGGCTAAGATTAAACAGCTGTCCTAACTGTGGGTTTAATTCCTCATTGAGTTCATGAAGCACACAGCCGGGGACACCATCCCGTCCCATGGATGCTGTTTCTTGCCTTAGTCAGGGCAGTTCTCACCTGGGCATTGGAGATGTTTGGGGGCTACAGTCCTCTGGAATAGATATCTCTCCTTTTGGGGGAGGGGAGAAGTTTGCACTGAACCTGTCAGCCAGTATGTTGGCAATGTGTGTAGGTTCAGCAATTTTCACATCATTTTGAACTAATTCTGAGCATATCTGGGAGTTTCCTCCTAGGTTTCTAACATAGCTAAAGAAGGCCTTATGATTGTCTTTAGAGTCCTTGGCGATTTTTCTCTCAAAATTTGCCTTGGATGATTTTATGAGAGCTCTTAGTTTTTACTTATAATGATCAAAGGTGTCTTACCTTTCAATGATTTTGCTCTATCTTGTAGTAGCTTCCTCCTTTTGTTGTAGAGCTTGTTTATGGCTGGGGTCCACCAGACTGGACGCTTGCCTTTGGTACAGAGAGTCTTAGTTTTGTTTGGGATTGCCTGATCCATGCAGTCCTGTAGGTGCTGGTAGAAGGCATTTGTAAGTGATTCAGCAGTTTGAGTAATGTTTACCACTGGCTCAGGGGCCTTAAAGGAGACCACACTAGTTTTTAGAAGTGTGAAATCGGCTTTTGAGAAGTTTTTCACTGTGGTCTTTTTGTTTCAGGTGGGGGATGAGGACCTCCAGCGAGATTAGTTTATGATCTGATCTCACCAGTGAGTTAGATACTTACGGTGTTGAACATTTTGATCCCATGTTCATGATGATGAGATCAAGTATGTTTTCTCCTCTTGTGGGGATGGTGACTAGTTGTTCCATGGCATTTGAGTTTATGAACTCCAGGAATCTTTGGGTTAGAGTGTTTGGGCTTGAGTAGTGTTCCCAGTCTATATTAGGGTAGTTGAAGTCAACTAGTATGATGGTGTTTGGAGATACATTTATCCCCTCCAATGTTTTCAGGAAGGCCATGTGAGGTTCCTGAGTTTGAGAGGGTGGCCTGTAACATGCTACAAATTGCAGAGCAGTCTTGCCTATGGTTAATTGCACCTGGATGGTCTCCGATGCATCATGCGTTGCCACCAACCTTGAGGTGTGGGTGTCCTTTATGAATATGGACCCCCCCCCCTTTCTTGGTGTTGTCCAGATTTTGGGGCGGGCATGATATGAGGTGAAACCTGTTAGTGCTGGGGTGCTCTCAGGAGCCTTGAACCAGGTTTCTGTCACAGCACAGACATCGATGTTCTCCATATTGAGAAGGGCCTCGAGTGCATCTTGAGATTGAGACTTCTGGCATTGAGCAGCATTACCCTTAGTTTTTCCTTTTGGTGTTCTAGGGTGGTAGGTTTAGAATTTGAGCCTTGCCTAAAAAGGCACTATGGGGTGGCAAGAGCCTTTGCCAATATCCGGAAGCCCAGGGTGACAGGTGCAAGCCGTCCCTTGGCAGCGTGGCTTGTCCAGCATGTCATCCCAGGCAGACAGACATTGGATCCCCTTTGAATGACACCAGAATTTAAGCCAATTATTAAAGCTGATCATCTTATCACTGTATTGTGGCATCATTCTAGGTGAAGGTAGGATACTGCTCAAGGTCAGGGTCATACCTGCCTGGGCTACATAATCAGAGAGCTCCTCGATGTCCCTTTTCATGTAGTCAAGGAGGTGCGTCTCAGGTCGTTGACACCAGCGTGGACAATGACTGAGTCACTTGTACCTGCTGTTGAGAGACCTGAGTGCTTGCGTTATGGATTCTAGCGCCTGACAGGCAGCTTACTGTGACCTTCTCCTTACTCAGTCTGGTGACGTCAGTGTGTCTGACTATGGAATCACCAATGACAAGTGTGTTTGGCATTTTGTTTGGCCTTAAGGCTGTGACTGTTTGACACTCTGACTGTGTGGTCTATGTGTTGCATGTGTTGGGTCGTGAGGTGGTAGTTGTTTGGGTGTCTGCTTTGGTGACCTCTGCTGTTTTGGTAAATTTTTGATCAGAGCCTCAGTATGTCTTTGTGTGAGTATGTGTATGATTTGAAGTTGTGATGGTACCGTGTGTGACTGGGTATGTATTGTGTGTGGTTACCTTCTCCTCCTGTCTGGTCTTGCCAGTCCTATGTTGAGAGAGCTCAGCCTCCAGTTTGGCCGTATAGTTGCATCTCTCGCATGTATTTGTGTTTTGTGGGAGAAGGAGAGGATTGTCTGTGTACATGAGGCAATTGTAACATTGCCTCAATATTCCCAGGTTCACCAGTTGAGCTGGAGAGGACACTAGCAACTGGTCCCTCGACATACTAGAAGTAGTAGATAAAGAGACTTTCAAAGGATTCCGGGGGAAGTGGGTTTTAGGCTGGTGGGGAACTATCTATAATAAGAGTGCTTTATCAAGGTGCAAGTACTGTAGGAGTAAGTGCTAGGCTTTACAGATAGAGAATAGTCTACTTGCGAATCAAGTAGAGATGAACTTTTCAGTTATAGGATATGCTGGTTAGATCAGCAGTACAGCTCGAGGAAGGTAGTTCTAAGAGAAAATTTGAAGAGTGGAATTTAGATGGCCCGAATAGTTTAACCTTGTTTAACCATCGCTGCTCTTGTGTGCAACAGTGGCAACTCCGCGCTAAATCGCGCTAACATGCGTTTAGTGTGTTTTATAGCAGGGGGCTGAAGGGAGCTAGGAATTGGCCCAAAACGACCAATGGACTACTAGTTTCTGGCTGAAACTTCACCAAATCGGACAAAAAGGCCGCTTAGTGCTTCCCACTCCCACTGGTAAGCAAAGAAACTTCCCTCCTTCCTAATAAGGCAATGGATCAGTAACAGGAACTAAAAACAAAGCCCAGGGATCAGCAACTCTGAAACTGGACTACTCTAGTTCAGTAAGGCGGGAAAACAAGAGATTTTTGTTTTTTACAGAGACAAGGAAAAACAGACAGTAAATGCTATAAATGCTGTAAATCGGCTAGCGCACTTTAGTGTGTAGCCTACAGAAACAATTTGCAACAATTAGTAACTTAAAGAGCATACCTCTCAACTGTCCAGATTTTCACAGAATGCCCAGATTTTTGCCTCAGTTTTTTTTGGTGTGTTTCTTATAAAGTTTGTGGTTTTCTGGTAAATCACCGGGATGATTTGAGAGCTGGAATCACCAAATAATGACATACATTTAAGTTTCAGACTTCAAATCCCTCAGAAAATGTATGTTAACACAAACACTGTAACTCTAGCAACTTTCTAAGTTTATAAGAGTAATATTTAAAATCTGTCCCTATTTTCAGGCCTTTGTCCCACCATTTTGTCAGGCTTTTTCCAGATTTATTGCATTAAGAGGTTGAGAGGTATGATAGCCAGATATGAAATTGAGGGCATTTTCATCCTATTTGTTGTTTTTTCTGTTTGTTTGTTTGTTTGTTATGATTACTAGAAAGATGACTGAAGACAGTAATTGCCTAGGATTCAAAAGTAATTGCCTAGGATTCATTAACAATCGCGTAGGCTTTGCACGATTACAGTGCATTAGTGCAATGAGCAGTAGCTCACTAAATATGCATGCTGCTTCTTATGCTTACACATGTCCAAACACTGTTTTGTGGCCAGCAGCAGCATTGGTGTCCATGAAACAGCACAAGGAAACACAAGCACATAATGTAAGCAAAGCTGCTTCACCATAGGCAAACTTATTTTATGAGCATGTACCGACAGTTTATGTGAAATAAGGACAAGTTGGACACAAGACTTAAGATGCTAGGGACATTAAATGGGGAGTATGTACACAGAATACAATGTTAATAGTGCAGACATAAGTATGAGGGGAGGTAAATGGAAAAAATGTACTCATTTAATGCATTCAAATGTGATTATTTCACAAATAAACATTTTAACAAAAATATGTCCATATTGATGCAATAATAAATAACCAGTTTCCAATTCATTACCCATGTACATTACTTAAAATGGATATGCTAGGAATGGATGTGAGAGGGACACAATACAACATTGTAAGAAATGAGATTAAATGTAATGTTAATGTTGATAACATGCTGAGTTGAGATAACAATTAGCAAGGACAATGAATACATTAGGGAGTATTCCAATACACTGCAGTTACTGAATAGGGTTATCTTCATAATGCCGATCACATTATGATCGACCCCGCTTCCACGAATACTGAAGTGTGACTGTCCAAAACATCGAACACCACATTTCGGAATGGCAAAATTTTGCGCCCTTTTTGACCCATGGTAGCACTGGTGTGGAGATGTGGCGCGGTTGGAAATGTCAAAATTCGACTTTTATTCAAAATTTGGAAGGTTTCGCGGTTTTGGTTTCATGGACACAGTTCGATGATGTGGCAAGTCGATCATGTGTGATTGACAGTATGAAGGTACACCACTGAATATAACATGTATATGCATGGAATGCATCTGTGATAACTGACTGTAGTGCTGTATTCTACACTTCATCCTTTATTAAAAAAAGGAATGAACCATACGGCTGCTGTGTCATGCTCTTCAGAAAGGAACACGTTTTACCATTTGTTGTCATTTGACAACCATATACAGTACCTTGACACATATTTTAGGGAAGCATGTATTTTATATTCATGTATATCATAAACAATAATATAGTAGCACTCAAAATGCACAAGTGACAAATGACAACACAAATCTGATGACATTATGGTAGTTCAAGGTCACCATTTATACATGGAGTGCTTCTGCTACTTGACTATATTGGGCATGCTCACAAAAAATTTTATCAAACACTGCCATAACAGCATGTAAACAACACAAGCACACTAGAAAGTGTCCTAACACAGGCCCAATCACAATTTAGGGTGATCTTGGAATATTATGTAAGTCCTCATGTCCTATAAAGCTATATAGTGTGAAGCAAACAATTACAGTAATACATAAATGTTTGGAGGAAGACATGCAAACAGTGCATTCTTATTTGGAAATTAAGTAATGCCTGTGAACAATCAATGACATACTCAACAATTTCCTCATGCCAGACTTGAACACATACCAGGATATATTTCAGAAAGATATGTATCAACCTGTGAAGCAACAGAGCAGCACTTATGTTTTGTAATGGGTATTGTTCCCCTATCTTGGAGGGTGATGCCTTAAAAATGTTGTCCTGTGACTGTGCCATAAATAATTTCTTTGCCTAAGCCACTCCTGTCTGGCATAGCTATCCAATAGACAGGCATATGTTACCAGATTCAAACCCCTGCCTGTCATACTACACACTCGACAGAGATGAGTATTGTCTGCATCTGCCATACTACATATCAATGGATCTTGAGACAAATAAATTAAATGAATGCGTGAAGTAATAAATGACATTTGAGAATAAATTGTACAATACAATTTTGTCAGAATGTTGACAGGGAGTTTAATAATAGCTGAATTATATGCTAATGAAGGAAGTCAACACAGTGGAGCGATTCAATAAGCTGTAAAGTAACCATGTAGACTCCATGCTCGTATTAGCCATATATTTGAATGCTTTCCAAATACAGCCACACAAAGGAATCTACACAGAAACTAGAGCAAGTAATTGTACATTTGTACAGAACAAACCCTAACATGTAATCCCACACACATTATGACATTCCCAGACATGTTGGATGCTAGAAAATTATATTAACAATAGCACCAATTCCTTATTAAGTGCCATGACATAGATGCAGCATTGCACCCCCACCCCCAAATGAACAATGTAATCATAACTAATGTAGACATCTAAAAGGGTAAACCCATGAAACATAGATTCCAAAGCCTGCATTCCTCTGTGCAGAAACACACCGGAGTAATACCCCCCCCTTGACTGTGCAACATTGGGCTCCCCTTCTGTTTTCCTGCCTACACGGTTACCAACCATGTAGATTCAGGGCTGTCAGCACCATGAAGATACACATTAGGTCATAACTCATTAGAATTGCTGAATCCCAAAAACTTTTAGTCATGTAGGGATGTTCACTTCATGTGGGCACTTCCACAGTCTTTGTGTTGACTGCATGGCAACAGTGCATGATGACATCAGGGGTGTGTGTCAGATTACACTTACAGAGGTGTACATGTAGGTCTGCAAAGTGTAAAAGTGCTTGTAAGCAGTGCACAGTTTACAAGTTCGGTGTCATCCTCTTTCTTGTTTGTTAAAATGTATCGTATCTGTCCACATTAAGTTAAAATGTATTTTTTAATTTTCATCCTTGTTTGCATAATGTGTTGAGTAGTGCAACCACGGGGAACAGAGCAATGAATGGAAAGTTTTTCAGTGCTTGTCACATAACTATTCCTGTGTCAGCATGTGTATGTGTAGGGCTAGAGTATAGAAGGTCCCATATTACTATAGGGTCTGCAACATTTCCTCATTTTTTTGAGTTGCATGTTTGTGTGATATCACAGGCACAGACAAAAGCAGTAAGATCCCCTGTGCTCCTTATTTCAGCATCAGTGCATGCAGAGGCACATAGGTGCACACCGTGCACTAATGGGCACCAATGAAGTTGATATATTCAGTAAAGTAAAAGATGGTTCTCATAACTGCTAATTATAGCATAAGTAGGTGATTTTCACTACAGTGGAGCTATTCAACAAGCTATATAGCATCCATGTAGCCTACATTTTGAGTTTTAATGCATACTTCAGTATCATTGGAGTAGATACAAGGAAATTCTAGGCCTGAAATAAAATTGTCTCAGCTGCTGAATTTGCAAGGTAAGTCCTGCACCTAGTATGTATTCTGTAATAATATTATGGCATATCCTTGTATTTCTTAACTTGGTGCAGTAATGAAGTAAATAGTGGTGGATTTGTACATAAAGTACGTTAGCATGTGTCAGCAGACACTTATTTTACTTATATGTGTCCATTACTAGGGTTTTATTTCTTATTCCTCTTGTTTTTCATTGCACGTTTTGATTGATGCACTGCATAGCACAAATAGTGTAAGTGGGTAATGGCTGTGTTTGAGTTTACTCAATGCATGGTGAACCACCTTTGAAGCAGACAGCCAAAAACAGTAGCCGGATATATTGAATTGAATATATATAAATTATATAGAATATATATATATATATATATATATATATATATATATATATATATATATATATATATATGTTTGCCGAGCAGTTATATGGATTAAAACTGATTTTATACATCCTTATTCGAGTCCGGATTCACTTATAGCCTAGTACAAGTAGCTTGGACGGGTTTCCGTCTAACTGTTTGGTTATTCAGGTGTTGTATCCAGAAGTATTCATGGACTATATATATATATATATATATATATATATATATATATATATATATATATATTATATGAATATATTGAATTCATGCCCTTGGCTGTTGTGAAAACATGGTACTGGATTCTAGTACAGAGTACGTAACCTTTGTTTTACTGCTATGGCATTGCAGTTTACAGCAATAAAGTGCAACATAGACAACTGTTTCCTCAACATTCTTGTGGCAACAGGTCTAAGTGTAGGACTGCCATACATATGGTCCTGGATTTGAATGCACTATATGCCATATAGTATAATTTGTAGGTGTTAGCAATCCGGCTTGTGTCTCTGCATCACTTACCAACCTGCAAACAGGTGTAACTTGCATGCGTGTACACTTTGTTAATCATTGTGCAAATCCGCTGCTCACTGCTCTATGGAACTGTATATATATATATATATATATATATATATATATATATATATATATAAAAAAAAATGCTTTCTTATTGGCATTTATTATCCATTTCCTTTTGTGGAAACATTGCAAATTCAAGGCACATTCTAAGTATACATCATATAGTCACAAGACATGCATTTGTTGCCCCCCCCCCCACAACCAGTACAAACTTGGGAGATCAGTCTTTTTTACACACATATATCAACCACACTGCAAAGTGTAATATATAATGTTGTGTGCTCCCTCATAAACAGAGCCAGTCGGTGTTGCTGACAAACTTGCTCTGCTAAACGCAAGCATCCAATGTTGTTCAACAAGGGTACTTGTGTATTTACACAGTTAAGCTCCTACACACCTAGGACACACTCTACAATTAGGCTACTGACCTCATATGAACCTATAAATCTATGTGTCTATGCAAGCCTCCCAACTTGGTTCCGCACATGGCCTGCTGATGTCATCTACCATATGTTAACTTACAGTGATGTAAAAATCAGACTTGTGGAGTGGTGCTTGTGTAAAGTCCTGAGATTTGTAGTCTGTATACTTGGGTAGGTAGGGATTCTGTTCTCATTGCAGTCAAGTGTGTGTGTGTGTGTGTGTCCAGCCAGAAGAGCAAGTGTGTATTCTGCAGTTACTGCCCCAATCCCATAAATTGACAGTATTTTGATAGTTGCACCTGCCTATACATCTATTTAGGTAAGGATTCTGTTCTCATTGCAGTCAAGTGTGTGTGTGTGTGTGTGTGTGTGTGTGTGTGTGTGTGTGTGTGTGTGTGTGTGTGTGTGTTTGTGTGTGTCCAGTCAGAAGAACAAATGTGTATCCTGCAGTTACCACTCCAATCCCATAAATTCACAGTATTCTGATACTTGCACCTTCCTACACATACATTTCAGGCAGGCCTCCAACCTTCTTCTCTCCAACATACACTGTCATCCACTATAAGTTGACCTGCAAACATATTAAAGTCAGACATATACTGTGGTCCTTGTGTAGAGTACTGTGTTCAATAGTCTGTGTACTTAGATAGGTAGGGGTTCTGTTCTCACTGCAGTCCACTGTGTGTGTGTGTGTGTGTGTGTGTGTGTGTGTGTGTGTGTGTGTGTGTGTGTATGTGTGTGTCCTCTCCAATGGCATGGCTTGCCAGTATTTTGATAACTGCACCTGCCTACACATCCATTTCAGACAGACCTCCCAACTTCTTTCCAACATGGGCTGCCGATGTCATCCACTATAGGTTGACCAGCAGACATGTAAAAGACTTGTGCCATGGTGTTTGCATAGAGTACTGCTTTCTATAGTCTGTGTACTTAAATAGAGAGGGGTTCTATTCTCACTGCAATCAACTGTGTGTGTGTATTTGTCTCTACTCAACAGAGTAGATGTGCTATCTACAGTTTCTTCTCCAATGGCATGGCTTGCTAGTCTTTTGATACTTGCACAAGCCTATACATCCATTTCATTTAGCCCTCTCAATGTCTTATCTCCCATATAGCCTGCTAATGTTGTCCACTATAAGTTGGCCCAGAGACTTGCAAAAGTCAGACTTGTGATATGGTGCTTGAGTATAGTACTGTGTTCTGTAGTCTGTGTACTTGGGTAAAGTTTCTATTCTCACTGCAGTCAATTGGGTGTGTGTGTGAACTGGTACTTTACATTACAGAGAGCCTTTTACACCAGCATGTGGGAAAGTGTTATCACTGTATGCTCAACAGACAATGTTAATGTACCACTATATGCTCAACCAATAATGCTGATGTAATCAAGCTATATCAGATTATTGCATATCCAGCTACCCCACCTGGGCAGGATCAGACACTAGCCTGGAGCCCAGGCAGATGTCACCCTAGGTTCACAGGAGTTTACTAGGCTATTGGTCCTAAGGCCTTTATAAGCCTAGCCACGTTATACCATTATTCCCTTATTGACCAACTTGTATGATCTATACTTCCAGCACAAGTGTATTATCAGCACTGACTGCACTTATCCAAGAGGGACATGGGTGAAACACCCATGGTAAATTTATGGTCTCCCATCCAGTTGTCTAAGTTATGCTTAAATAGGGTCATTGAAGAGCTCTGTTTTCTGTGAATTGGGAGTTTGTTCCAGAGGAGTAGCAATCTCTGGGAGACATATCAGTCTGTCCAGCATGTCCTGTTAATGTTGCAGACTATGTTAAGATCCCTAGAGTGAGTGAATTTTGTCCCAGGTGACTTGTGGATGTGCAGCATTTCCATTAGGGCAGGGCCTGAGACTGCTCTGTAGGCCAGGAACAAGTTGCCTTTCAGCAGCCTATAAGATAGAGAGTACAGTGACAGGAACTTCATTCTGTCTATGGATGTCATGTGTTGCAGGCACCGAACTGTCTTGTTGTGAAACCTCTGAGGTCTCTCCAACTGCTGCAGGTGTCTGGTGAGGTACATACAGAAGGGAACATTGTACTCTATTAGTGGTCTGATGAGGGATGAGTACATGGGAGTTGTAACATCCTTAGCTCTGGATGTGATGCCTTTAGTTATGATATGTGCAAAATAGAAGGCATTCCTTACCACTGTGGACATGGACACATGATGATCAAAGTTAATGTTACTATCAACATGTGTTCCCAAATCTCTCAACATAGGGTTTCAGTTAACAGGGGTACTGTTAATATTGTAATGTGCAGGGACTTCCTCTTTCCCAAACAGGATGGTAATGCATTATTTTGCATTTATTTTGACTTCATGGCTTTGGCACCAATCATTTGTCTGTGTCAGATTTTTTATAGTATATCATCATTGTTGGGGGACTCATTGATTGCATCCAGTTTGCAGACATTGGTGACATGGTAAGCTACAGGCCATCTCTTTTCTCCTGGACTTTTGAGAAATACATACCAAACAGTAGCGGGCCCAACACAGATCCTTGTGATACACCAGTGGTAACTGGTCTGCTGCTAGAGATGGAATTCCTAACTTTGACTGTATGTGTTCTGTTGGTGATACAGTTGGCTACCTATCTAGTGAGATATGGGTTTATTCCCAGCTGTCTGAGTTTTTCAATGATGTCAGAGTGGGGGATTGTGCCAAAAGCCTTGGATAAGTCAAGATGGGCTGTATGTAGCGTTTTGCTTTCGTCCAGGGCTTTGATGGCATTCCCAAAGAATCCACTAGGTTTAATAAGCATGATCTACCCTTAATGAAGCCAAATTGTGTTGGGCCAAGAGTATGAAAGTCACCTATGTCTTTGCTGATAAGGTCCATGATTATTCTCTCCATGGCCTGGCAGATAAGACTAGTTAGGCTTATGGATCTATAATTCCAAGGGTGGGTTGACTGACCCCTTTTGTGCAAGGGAATTAATGTTACTGTGTTCCACTCTGCTGGGACAAAGACAGTACTTTCACTGTGGTTGAAGAGAGTGCCAACTAGTTCCACTAGGTCCTGTTTCAGTCCATTTAGTAGGCAGCATAGGATGTTATCTGGTCCCATAGAGGCTAGGATTTGGCCACAGAGAGTGCGGTTATGACCTGCTCTCTGGAGATACTATATACAGGACTGGTGACAAGTATGTTATGGGGTATGTCTGGTGGGGATGGGAGGTGAAGCTTGCCCCAAATCTGCCTGCTAACAGGTTGGTGATATTCTCAGTGTCAGTATGAGTGGTACCATCCACTACAAGTTTAACACAAAGCTGGCCCTTTCCTTTTAGATTTATGATATAGCTAAGGAATGCCTCCTGATTATCTTTAGGTAGGGATGCTAGTTTAACTTTGAACTTGGGTTTAGAGGCCTTTACAAGATAGCTAATTTGGATAAAATTGGTGAAAGCCATATTCTTTTGCAAGACGTAGTTAGGTGGATTACAGTTTTCATCACAATCTGCTCTACTGTTTTTAGTAAGTAGTAGTGGCTGTGGTTGAAGTTTCCTGTGCTGTCTGAGTTTGACATGTTTCCGTTATGGAATTTAGTAACAGAACTTCCTGCAGACAAATTTCAGGGAAAACAAACATTTCAAGAAGTCAACAGATTCTGTCGTCATGGTATTACAGTTCACTGGAGCTCCCTAGCCCTCCCTAATCCGTTTTGTTTTGCCAGCTTAGAGAAGTACACTTGTAACTGAAAGTGTTCACTTTGTCTTAAGATTATCTTGCAAAGATGTTTTACTGTATAGTGACATCTACATTTTTATGAAGAGTGCAGCCTTGTCTGAATGTTTGCATTTTTTGATCAGCTGGGTTGTTATAAGTGATGACATTGCTTTAGCTACATTATGCTGATGATTTTCGCTTGTAAGATGAGTGAAAATCTTGTTTTAAGGTGTTTCTAACTTGTTTGCCATAAAGATTCTACATGATTGTAAGGAATGGTGAATAAGACTGTCTTCACAAGCACTAAGATAGGCGTCTTTTTTGGTACTGCCAATATGGCACCAGTGCCGAATAGTTCTAGGGCCTAATAAAGCAACTGGTTGCTGAGTGCAAGGAATTGAGCTGAGACAAGGTCACGTGGTTAGCACTCTTTGCTCTGCAGAACAGTTGTGCAATGTGCATCGATCTTAAGTTTACTTAAGTAAGTCTTAAACAGCCTACAGTATCCTCTTTGGATAGCAGCCACTGTAAGTTGCATGATGACTTCACTGGCAGTGAACATTTGAAAAAAAAAATCAGGACTTGAAGGGGCCACTCGGGAATTTGTGGCACCCCATTATCTTGACCTCAAAACCATGAAATACTGAGGAATTCAGTACAGTTGAGAGGTATGACGGTATTTCTGTTCTGATGAGTCTGACTATGGTGCTGTTATACAATCCTGAGATCTGAATGTGATGGCATGTCTTATGATGTGCACCATAAGTATGTACTGGGGTAGTAATGGGGTAGTTATGGGTGCGGCCTTAGCACCTAGCTATGCCAATTTATTCATGCAAGGCTGGGAAACAGCAAATATATTAGTAAGTAGGTTTGTGAAAAATATCATCAAAATGTTAAGATTTATTGACGATATTCTAATTATTTGGAGTGGAACAGTTGAAGAACTAAATCTGTTTTTGAAATATATTGACAATGTCTGTTCTTACATTAAGTTTTCATATAATATCAATACTGATAATATTAATTTTTTAGATCTCACTATATATAAAAAGATGGAAAATTAGTGTCAAAAATATATAAAAAAGAATTTCAAAATAATATGTATTTACATTTTTCAAGTTTACATCCAAAAAAAAACTAAACAGAATATTGTCAAAGGACAAATAAAGAGAATAAGTAATTTAACAGATGATAATGAAAGTTTTCAATTAGAGGCTGATAACTTCTGTGAAAGGATGTTAAGTAGAGGTTATCCCCAAGAAATGATTAAGGAAGTTATGACAAAAGAAATTGTAAATAGAAATAAAAATGAGAAAAAGAAGTTGAATAGAACATCTTCAGCAGATTTTACCACTGCTTTGGCAGTACAAAATAGTACAGATTCTTATGTTATTAAAAATATAGTAAGAAAAAATTGGGGAATTTTTAAAACCAATATTAACTTATTACAGAAGTTAGGCGACAAACCTAAGTTTGTGCAAAAAAAGAGCAAACAATTTTAAAGATTTTTTTCAAGGAAAATTAAATAAAATTAGAGCAGTAGAAGAAAGAAAAGGACTATATAAATGTTTTAATTGCAATTATTGTAGTTATTTATATACAGATATGCACATGAGATTTTTGTGGGCAAAACTAAGATATATGTTCCAGGCAGATTTACTTGTAAGTCAAAAAATGTTGTCTATTTAATTATATGTGTAGATTGTAACTCATTTTATGTAGGTAGAACAGTAAGGGAATTGTATAAAATAATTTATGAACATCAATATGCCATAGGCAAAGGAGATGTCAAAAATGCTTTGGCAAAATATTATTTAGAAAGTAAATGTAAGACTAATTTTAAATGTCTAGTTATAGATTTTATCCATCCCAATGTTATAAAGATAAATATTGAAGAAGAATTGGGGTGGCTTGAATACTGCTGGCAAGTGAGATTGAATGCATGTTTTCTGCCAGGATTAAACAATAGAGAGGAATTCATTATGTATTTAAAAAGGAAAAGTTTTAAACATTAGGTTAGTTTTCAGGAATACAGAATAGTTTAAGAATGTTATAGTTTAAACACATTTTAAACTGATAACTTTTAAGTGGATTGCTTAATTGAAGCAGCTCATTAATTGCTAAGAGTATTTAAATGAAGCAGTGTGTTGTAACCATTAGTCTAAAGAAATCTCCCTTTGGAGATGAAAGTGCTCACTTGTGGTTTTATAACAGCTTAATTACAGCTTGTTTTCATGTGTTTTATTGGATTTTATCCTGTGGATTTTACTTCATGGATTAAACTTCTTTTTGTGCTATTCTGCCATCGTTTCTTTTTGGATTTGTGCTTTGTTTTGAAGCGTGCTGCTTTGCTCATTGCTGTGTTACTTAAGTAAGTCTTAAACAGCCCACAGTATCCTCTTTGGATAGCAGCCACTGTAAGTTGCATGATGACTTCACTGGCAGTGAACATTTGAAAAAAAAAATCAGGGCTTGAAGGGGCCACTCAGGAATTTGTGGCACCCCATTATTTTGACCTCAAAACCATGAAATACTGAGGAATTCAGTACAGTTGAGAGGTATGACTGTATTTCTGTTCTGATGAGTCTGACTACAGTGCTGTTATACAATCCTGAGATCTGAATGTGATGGCATGTCTTATGATGTGCACCATAAGTATGTACTGGCAAACATTAAAGAGAAAAGTTATAAAGTAAGTAGACAAACTGCATCTCCTGGCTTCACAACCTTTACAAGAGAATACACTAGAAAGTACTGACATGATGATGCTATCCACTGTATAATTTGACAAGGCAAATATAAGTGACAAGTACAATTATCAGTTCAACAATACAAATGCAGATATACTAGGCACCAATGTAGCTATGCACTCTGTGCATCAGAAACAAAGCTTTTGTATCCCTGAATCCAAAAGAGAGAAAACATGGATATGACACAGTTATCATCACTTGCACAGGGTGCTGGGGGGCAGGAGACCTAGACTGACACAAATGGTGAATGAGTGTAGTGTGTGTGAGGGAGAAAGGGAAGTAGGCAGGCTGTGTGTATTTCTCTAGGGGTGCTCCATGTGAAAGTGGTGTGTTAGAGTCATACCTCTCAACTGTCCCTGATTTCCAGGGGCATCCCTGATTTTGACTCAGATTCTAACTCTGTTCCTCTTAATCCCTCCTAAAACTAGTGACTTTTGGAGGAAAGGTAGTGAATTACACTTAATGAATAATGACAATAATTAAGAGTTATAAACTTCTTTTACTTCAGAAAATGTGTATTAATTCATATGCTCTGAGTCTGTCAATGTTTCAGGTTAATAGCACTAGTATTTTAAATGTGTCCCTGATTGTTCCTGATGTTGTCTTGACTTGTCCCTGATTCAGTTGATATTTGTCCCCAATTGTTTGAGAGGTCTGGTTAGAGTCTGCATGAACACAACCAAGCTCAGTGCTAGCTCTACATCTTGATATGTCAGACAGGTATGAGCCATGCATGGTAGAGGTGGCAGTTCATTGTTGTCACCCCTGACCACAAGAACTGCCTCTGCCAGGAGATGCACTGGCACCTCCACACCCAAGGTCAGTTGCAGTGCTGCTACCTGAGCATGACTGATGTCTGCTGGATGTGTCGTCTTAACAGGAATGCCCAAGACCACAAGCTCATGGCCTTCCATGTCTGGGTGTTGACAGCACACTCACTGATGGACCAGCAGAAGTACTGCCACTATGGGAGCATGATCAGGCATGACCATGTTGGCTATCAGCAGATGTTGTGACTGACCTATGCCCATGAGGACGCTTTTGTCCTCTCAGCAGACATTCCTTTACAGACATTGCTCATTCCATGACAGAAACACCTCATTCCATTACAGACACCTTTTGTGGGTCTATATTAGGTGATTGAATGTTTATTTAATTATATAACTAAATGTAGATCACTAATAATCCAACACACAAAAGCATCAACAGCAGTTTACACTCAGGGAAACAAGTCGTTTGGCCGTTGCATGGAGTTTGCCCTTTCTTCAATGTGGAGTGATATCGGTGTTGGTATATTTAGTTGGGGGGGTGTGGGGGACACAGCCCCCCACATCTGGGGGTGTGGGCGGTGAAGCCCCACACTTCATTTCTCTTTATTTTACTTTATTTTTTTTTGTTGGGCAACGGTATTGTTTCCCTGAGTGGAAACTCCCATTTGATGGTTTGTGTGTGCGATTATTAGTGATCAATGTTTAGTTATTCACTTAACTAAATGTTCAATCATCTGATATAGACGCCTTTGTTCCAACATGTCATTCATATAATACAGTGAATCGGTGACATGATGGAGGCAGCTATGCATGTCAGACTGTGCAACATCCATAGCCCTGAGCATTTGCCTGGAACACCTATGGGAGTGTGCCTGTGCCTCCATGATGGCCCTAAACATATGTTGAGTGACACAGGAAGAGACACCTTCACCAGGTGGAGGAGGAGGGACAGCAGGTCCACTCTGAGCACCCCTATCAACCCTCTTGTGTGACACTTTGCCAACACTTTGGCTACAGGCAGACTCAACAGGCACTGAAGCCACAGTAGCCACACTTCTCTGCTCAATGTCCTCACCCTCCACCTGTCCTATATCTGTGGGATCATGGATTGGTAGGGGTAGGCCTACTGGCTGCACCCAGGAAAAAAGAAGGGGGTGGCTGGATGTCAAACTCTGTGTCAGATTCAACCTTTGCACCCCCATTGGTGCCTCAGTTTTGCCACCGTCATCATCATCATCATCATCATCAGTGTCCGATGAGACACTGACATCAGGTGGCACTGGGCCCATACTCCCACTTGTCATGATCCCCCATGATAAAAAGGGAAAAAGACAGGCATACATTAATATCTGCACTACTATGATGCAATATATGCTAAACTAACAGTGATGCCACTGTTACAGACAGTACGGCAATACACACAACAGGCCTAACATGACGAATTATGATATTTCTAGAACTTGATCTGCAGTACTGAAATAACTTTATTTGGCTTACAATCTGTAGGAGGCATATGTCGCTGGATTCCTGATGCTGCTGAAATAAGTTAAGCAAGAGGTAAGGGCAACATCATCACATTTAGCCGTAAGACAGGAATGGTATATGTACTCCTCTGTATCTGCATGAAGTTCACATTCAACAAGAATGTGGCTGACAACTCCAAATTGAGCTTATCACTGTACCAATATTCAACCTTACCCCCCAAAAAAGACACATGAAACAGAGATAACTTTTATTTCAAGTGTTTTACTATACAACAGCATTCAGCTGGTCATATAACAAAGCCTACATGGAAGCTCCTCCTGTGACTGAGGAGTGGTGACCATGTCAATGACATGCTGTGAGACACTCTGCTGTGAGTTGTCTTGTTGTAGATGATTTGCCAGGAATTCCTCATTGGAGTGAGAGGTAGTTCTGCAGCAGGCCCACCCCCCAGTTACCCTCTGGTCTCGGGCAACAGCAACTGCATGCTGCCGTGCAGAAGTGATCATGCCAGTGGCTCTGTGGCAAATCTGCTCAGAAGTCAGACTGTGGCTACCCGTGGAGTTTATGTTGGCAATGATCTACTGACAGAGTGTCAGTCTCTCTGGCATATTGGGACTACCCCTTCCCAGAATAAAAGCCCCATGTTGATGGAACATGTCAATAATTTAATATTCTCTGCCTCACTGAAGGGGTGTGTGCACCTCAATGACATTTTCTGTCCTAAAAGACAACAGAATGATAATACACATAAGGTATCACATAACTACAAAATAACTGTTACTATATAAAACAGTTAAGGTAGGCAGTCAGTAGTACTTACTAGAAAAACATAAACACTACATATGTAAAATGCTAACAACAGCAGGATGCAAAACAAGGACAGTAGAAAAAGCAACATATACTTGTATGTGCCATATCAGTAACTCAACTGTGCTCCCTCCCAAACTAACAGTCCATTCTACTCTGTGATATAGCAGTAACATTTCTTTGCTTCCTTCACACACAAAAGAACAGGCACATGAACTATTTTGCTAATGGTAAATCATAACAGAGAGAAGTTAGAAAGTAATGAGACACATATAAGTTTCTGGCTTCACCACCCTTACAAGATCAAACAGGTAGGATACAAAACAAGCAGAGTAACAAGAGCAAAATATCCTTGCTTGTGGCATAACAGTAGCTCAGCCTGGGTCACCTCCTCAAAAGAGCATTATAACCTTGTATGTGCCATGATAGGAACCCATCCTTGCTCCCCACCCACAAAACAGCAGTCTATACTTGTCTGTACCATCCAACCTTCCATTAATTTGATGGCAACTGCATATGATAGTGTTCCCAGTTAATGTCCTCACACATTTTAATGTAAATGATATAGACTGGCTTACATACTGCATGACTCTGAGTACTGGTCAGATAACTGATGAATGACCAAGAAACCCAGAAAGGTAGGACACAGCTGTATATTTGCAAGGAATAATCATAGCAGGTTGTGTACTCATTAAGTGCACTACATCCAAACATATTAAATAGAATATATTTACAAATAACAGGTCATGCCTTATTATCGGTATACATTCAGTTACACTTGGTTATGTGAAGAATTATGTCATG
>NC_056727.1:428017805-428030305 GCF_019279795.1 Protopterus annectens
TACTTTTACCGTTCTATCCCTCTTGCAAACATTATCCAATATGCAGATGATTCCACAATCATCTGTGCTGCCCCATCTATACCAACTCTCTTAAAACTAACTCAGGATGCTTTCTCTACCACAGAAGAATGGATGAAAGACAACCATCTAGCACTCAATGCTGCTAAAGCTAAACTTATGATCTTTACTTCTTCTACAACTAAGACTTTCAACCGAAACTTATTCTCCATTACCAGCCAAAATACTACACCTCTAGAGCTGGTAACTGAAACCAAACTACTAGGAGTTCAAATAGATGACAGGCTCAAATTCAACTCCCATCTACTACTAAACATAAAAAAACCCACGAAAAACTTGGCATGCTCTATCGACACAATCGGTTCCTCACCTCAACTACTAAACTTACTCTTTCTACTTCTTTTCTCTTACCCTCCCTTCTCTATGGAGCCCCTCTTCTAACAAATCTACAGTCATCACTCAAAACCAAACTGTCCTCTTGTTACAATAAAATAGCCAGATTCGCTACAAGCAGCAAATCCTCAACCCATCACTGTGAATCTCTTCACAAACTATACTGGCTTGAGCTTCCCAACTACCTCTCCTACACTCAGCTCACCTATGCTCATAAACTCATTTTCCAACCTTCCCTCTGTCCCTCTCTCTCCACTACCTTTAAAATGCACCACACACAAAGGCTTCTCAGATCTAACAATCAAAACCTTATAGAAGTGTACAGACCCCTCCACCCCCCAGGACAATACCTCCTATCTCACTCTCTTGCATGCCTATGGAACTCCCCCCCCCCCCCATTCGTACCACTACTAGCCTCCCATCCTTTAAAAAATCACTCCACTCTTATCTAACTTCCACATGGGAATGCTGCTGCTCCCATCCCTCATAACTTACACTTACTTCTACACTGTTCCCTTCCTTCTCTCAGATCCCAGGTAACAAATTCTTGTTTCCTTCTCTTATACAACTCCTTACTAGTATCCAGCAACTCCTTTCCTTTCTGAACAAAAAAAAAAAAAAAAAATTACTTTGATTGAAACAATTTTGATCAGTCGGTTTTTCCTCTGTAGTCATCATGCATTTTATGTGTGTATATTAATCTTAGTCTTGCTTACCTCTGTAATCTTCATGTAATCTATGTAATCTATGTTTGTATATTAACCTTTGTGTAATCTGTATGTGGAGCTTTTCTCCCCAGGACTCCATTGAAAACGGGTTCTTCAGGCCCAATGGACTATCCTGGTTAAACAACTGCAAATAAATAAAAATAAAATAGGGTACTCCATCATTGACTGGTCTTTTGGGGGAGGTGCTGTCACTGATCCTGACTTCTTGAGGCCTGTCTGTGAGCCAGCCAGCAATCCAACAAGTTATGTAGGGATTAATGCTTAGCTCTGAGAGATTGTCAACAATGCCTGAGTAACATATTGTATCAAATGCCTTGGCTAGGTCAAGATAAGCAGTATGCACTATTGCACCCTCATTCATTGCCTTGGTGACCATCTCAAAAACGCTAATCAGTTTAAGTAGGCATAACCTTCCCTTAGCAAAGCCAAATTGGGATGAGTGCAGTGTCTGCAGGTTGCCAATGTCACTGTTTATCATAAACATGATAATTCATTCCATGCCTTTGCATATCAGACCCATTAAACAGAAGGGTCTGTACTACCCTAGGTCAGTTGATGGTCCACACTTATGGAGGGGAAGGACTGTTTCAAGTTGAACAATGCCTCAAGTGGTCCTGTTAGGTCGTGTTTTAGACTGATCAAGAAGGAACCGAGATATTGTCCGGACCTATGGAGGCAGTATTCTTGACTTTAGCAAGTGCCTGATCCCAGCTAATATTTGGGGAAAGAATGTTGGCATGGATTTCACCTGGTGAAACTGGGGGGGGGGTTGAACTAAATGTATCAGCCAGTAAATTTGCTATGTCACCCTGATCGCTGAAGGCAGTACCATTTACCTCCAGTTCAGCATTCTGCTTTGTGTTGTCTTTAATGTTCTGGGCATAGCTGAAGAATGCTTTGTGATTGTCCTTAGCCTGCAAAGCTATCCTGACCTTATAGTTGTACTTGTTGTACTTAATTAGAACTCTTAATTTCTTATTTAGTTGTACAACTTGTCATTAAGGGATTTGCCCTTCCTGATTTTGGCCATGAGTTTTCTTATTTTATTATATACCCTGTTTAGGTGAGGATTCCACCAGTGGGATTTGCTTTTAGTGTTTATTTTTGGTTTATTCCTGGTAGGTTGAGCAGCCTGTATGCAGCCATTCACATGTTTGCATAGGGACTCTGTGAATAATTCTGTATAAGGGTTAGGGGGAGCCTTGAATTTTGACAAGCTGTCACTTATTAATAGGATGTCATTTGCCTTACAATAGTTTCTAATGGTTACTAGTTTAGCTGGGTTTTTTGGGTTGATTATCTAATTCAAAGTTTACAGCTTTGTGATCCAACCTCACTAGTGGGTCCATGACACAAGAGATCACGCAACACTCTTTCATGTTGCTAGTACAAGATCCAGCGTGCTTCATCCTCTGGTTGGAGCTTGCACTATCTGTTCTAGGGTGTTTATGTTAATAAACTCCAGGAAGCATTGTGCCTCTAAGTTTGAGGCAGTATACATTTTCAAATCTGATGAGGGGTAGTTAAAGTCGCCCATGAATAGGGCATTTGGTTTGATGGTCAGCACCTCTAGTAAGCTTAGGTAATAGTCATGAAATACATAGATGGTCATCTGTAGCTAGCCATGCTATAGCAAAGGACCTTATCTTTGGTAACTTGCACATGAATGAGCTCCATGGTATCATCCTGTTTACCCAGCCTGGAGGTAGATGAGAAAACTCCACCTTTCGACCCATTTTCTGCTGTTGTTGGTTTAAATGTGTGGAAGACTGTGTAGCATTGCACTGCCAGAGTACCTTCTATGGCTTTAAACCAATTCTCGGTCACAGCACAGATGTCTACATTCTTCAGAGTGAGGAGGGTTTGAAGGGTGTGGAGTTTTTTGTTTAGGATCCTAGCACTGAGCAGTAACACATTAAGAGTGCTTGAGACGTTTCAAGTATGTTAGTAGTTTTGTCTTTTTGGCATTGCCTAAATAAGGCTCTAACAAGGTGGATAAAGATGTAGCCAATATCTGAAAGCCTAGGTGGGGCGGTGCAGCCCACCCTTGGCAAAGCAATATGGCCTTCTGACCATAATCCCATGCTGACCGATATTGGATTCTCCCGGAGTGAACTGCTTCTTTAAAGCTGATTCTATTACCGAAACTTAGGTCTCGCACTCTTTCACTATTTCTCTGAGAACCATGATGCCTTTAGGAAGTGGTAGCATGGTCTGGTCGATGCACAGCTGTATTGTTACATTTTGCTGGTTATTGGGGCCCTGAGTAATATCTGCCTTACAAAAAAAAGCACTTTTATCAAGAAATTGCAGTGGTAATAGCCTATACTCATCCAGTCAGGAGCGCTCCAGGGGCTAGCAGAAGAGAACAAGTGGAAATGTTGAACCAGATCTTTGATCTCAGACCTGACTGGGTCTTATTTTCATTTCTAGATACATACATACATACATACATACATACATACATACATACAAATGTTTCAAGCATGGGGATTAAAGCCCTTCTAGCTTGCCAATATGCCAAAACACGTGTTCCCATAATAAATGTCCAGGCTGTTCTTAAAAATATCTAAACTAGTACTTGCTTTAATGTAATTTGGTAGTCTGTTCCAAGCATCAGCTACTCTGTCAGAGAACCAGTTAGTACACTTCTCATTCCTATAGAATCTTCTACATAGTTTATCTGATGATTCTCTAGTACTTTTTGTTAACCCCAAACATTCCCAGTGGTAGTTGTCACTAAATGCCCAATATACCTGAATAAGATCTCCTCTTAGATATCTGTAAAAGACACTGTACAAGTTCAGATATTTTAGTCGTTCATAATAACTTAGATTTTCACATCCATGGATGCCCTCAGTATATTTCCGCTGTACAATTTCCAGTTTGTTCATGCTTGTTTTCCAGTAGGGTTTCCATATTGTTATTGCATACTCAAGTTTGGGTCTAATGTAACTAACAAACAATGACTTCATTATGTTTGATTTCCTAGACTTTATAAATCTTTTTATACAACCTATAGTTCTATAACTATCATTAGCCAATTGGTTGATATTATTAGAAAAACTCATAGCTGAATCTACCCATATATCCAGGTCCTCAAATGAGTCTACAGTTTCAATCACTGTGTGCTGTATTAAATATTCACCTTTCACTTTATGTTTCCCAAATCTCATATGCTTAGTTTTTGATGTATTTATCAGCATATTATTCTCCTGTGCCCAAACGGTCAATTTAGTCAAATTATTTTGCAGACATGCCTTATCTGTAGCACCTATAATCAGTTTACCCAATTTCAGGCCGTCAGCATATAGACTGTAGAACACCTCAAATGAAAAGGTAAGGTCTGCAAGATTCAATCTAAACAATACATCAATACCTAGTTGTACTAATTTATTGATCAGTGTTTTGTGCATGACCCTGAAGCATTTGTTGATCCTGAATATAATACTTTCTTTACTAACGTTGTTGAATCAATATTATTCCAGTCTGTTTCTGGTAAATTTAAGTCTCCAGCTAATATTATTCTTCACTCCTGCATTTCATGTAAGAAATGTATGAATTCCTCTAGGTCATCTGCACTTGACTTTGGAGGTCTGTACACTCCAACAATTGTTATATGATCCAGGGTTGTCTTTATTTTCACAGTTACACAGTCTATAGTATTGGTGTTATCATTGAACATGTAATAACCACAAGTCTCATAGTTATCTTTAATCCTATCATAACACCTCCACCTGATTTTTTTGTTACAATGTCTGTTACAGTAAAAACATTTATACCCTCACAGAACTGCTTTCCAGTCATTCTTTAACCATGTTTCACAAACTATAACAACATCAATCTTGTGGGAGCGTAGCAAATTTTCTAATAAAAACTTTACTGTTAATGCTCCTAGCATTAACAACCATCAGAGATGCATCAAATGTTGCTATCTGTGAAATGTTACATTTTTGACCTGGCAAAAATCCTGACTAGTGTTTGTTAAATATTGCAAAATGTCTGCTGTAAAAATTCTCTTCCCTGATCTATACAAATGCACACCATCCTGTCTGAACATGTGTGCCCAAAAGAAGACTTGGATGCTCTACACATTTCCATTTTTTTAAAACAGGACATTTTTCCATGTAGGTGTTTATCCAAAAAATGTTTCACTGTTTCTATTTTATTAATGGATTTAAAAGTCTGATGAAGAGAGGCAATGTCTTTGTTTATTAAAAAAAAAAGGTTGAAACACTCCCATTTCAAGAATCACATCTGACCACCAAGTTGAAGAAGTTTCCTCTTCAGACTGTGTTATCTGATACTGATGTAGTGGAAGCCTGGCATGATACTGGGGGGAAAGACTCCAGCCTTTGTGGAACTTAAAAGAGGCTTAACACAATGAATGACTATGCACAACCCAACAGTTTCTTTTTTCAAGCAAAGAAGACCTTGAGAGCTTCAATTTGGGGGATTGTGCAAGGGGAGATGTTATAGCATGAGAGGATTTTAAATGACTGCAATGTCCAGATGATACAGATGTGTTACATAAACTCTAGTTAATCCTTCTTCCAAGAATAAAGCCAAGTTATGCAGCTGACTAAAGAATTACAAGTCTGCTTGTAGTTTGCAAAAGCCACCTAGTTTTGTATGCAATTTAACCGATTAGGCAGTGCTGAATAGGGTCTGTAAACCACACTATAGGGCAGAAGAGGAAAAAGTTTTCTGTTTACTTTTAAGACTCTGTGTATTCAGATGGAGCAACTATCAAGAATTTTCTTCAACGAAAGTCACAACAGTTGCTACCTGAGCTGGGAGTAATTTGAGCAGGCAAACATTGTTGCATTGAGGCAACAGGTTGGATTTTAAGACAGAATATAATGAACTTTCATTTTATAACCAAAATCAAGTTACTCCATGTTATAGTTGTAGCTTCAGGTACATAGATTAACAATGTGAGATATAGAGGATAATCAGGTTTCTGATCATAACCACATTATTATATATTCAAGATATGGATGCCAAAAATTCTCCTTGAGATTAAGGCTCAAGCAGGGAATCTTAGCATCTATGTTGACAGCACATAATGTAGGGTTACAACTGTAGACCAGATCATAATTCTTTCTAGTGCACAGAGCTTTACTTGTTCCATGTACCACTGGTTACAGGAAAAAAAAAAGAAAAAAACAACACAAAGTGTTTTACTGGCTTTGAATGCCATTAAAGCCTGGCAGTACTCGGTGTCTAGTATGAGACATGATATTAACAGGACTTGGAAAGGTGCTTAACAATTGTTTAGCACCTTTCCAAGCACGGTTAATATCAGGGCATGCACTAGAGTAATGTTTGACTAGGTTGTCTTTTTCCAGTATTAGAGCATAATCATGGTAATCCATGCATTATATAAATACTACAGCCACATTGCTTCCATATCTTTTTACTAATCTGCCTGCTCAAGCAAGACACACACCAGTAAAAATAGTACATTCATACCAGCGCAATGGTGACAAACATTCAAAGCACACACAAATATACATAAACAAGCAGACGATAATAGACTAAGGGGGTAGTGAGACTACTGGCAATACAGCTGCCATGTGCAAATCAAAATATCAGTGGGAAACGGAGAACACTTTGCTTTGATTTTGCTGAACTTTATATGATGCTGCCATCATTTTTTCTCAATATATGTACACAAGTACCATATGTCAGAATTATGGGACGTAGCTTGTAATTCATCCTTACATACATTAGCAGAAATCACTAAACAAAATGTATTATATTGCTTCATATACATTGTCAAATAAAGCCACTAACTTCAGTAAAGCAGTCACAACGAGAAAATATGTTAAAGTGAATGTATTTTTCAAGATTGATATTTACTATTTGTATTTTCACAGAATGATGCAATAGAGCAGATCTCCTTACAAAGATATGCCAAGTTGTGATATTGTGTCATTGAGGCATTTGTATTTATACATATTCCCACAATAGCAACATTCCATTGGCTGAAAATTTGCACAAACAGGAATTATGTCACTGAGCAGCTCAAACAAATACACAGTGGAGTGCACTACCTACTAAGAAGACTGCCCACATGCAATGACACCCTACCTGAGAGATAAACATGCTTGGTGCAAGCACGGACACACACACACACAAATGTGCAGACACACACTCACACACACACACACACACACACACACACACACACACACACACACACACACACACACACACACACACACACACACACACACTTGTATGCATACATGCACTGAGAGTAGTAGGTCTCCCCAGTCTGATACCCATGCACCCATTTGCTTCACTCTACAGAGTTTACCATTACTGAAATTCTCTGCACAGCTCTGACTATGACCCTCATAGCTTGGGCACTGGAGGAACCAGACAGGAAAGGATTAGAGTGAGTATGTTATGCCTGCTTACTGAATCTAAGGTTCTGGGGAAAGAAGATGGTGTTACTGTTTGGTCAACTGCTCCCTTACAAGCAGAGGTTTGCATGTTCAGAATGGTAGTAAGATAATGAAATATAGGCTTAGTGATCACAAGCTAGTGATGGCAGCTTTCTGGGTGGGGGAAGGTGGGCCGAAAAAACAAGAATAAAGTCTAGAATGCCCTTGCAGTGACAAAGGTGTTTACATCAGCAATCAAGTGAGGTTAGAGCCATAAAAAGAAAACCCCAGTGGCTGCATGGGCAACAGATCCATGATTAAGTCTCTCCTAAAAGATGACAGAAGATTTATTACTGATAGAGTTTGATGGTTAACAGACAAAAATAAAAGTTTTCCAAATGGAGGTTGTATCAAATAATGTATTACACACAGGTGATTATGCATAGCCTTTAAAGGAGAACTGCAGCAAAACACTGAGTTTTTCTTTCCAAAAAATGATCTTCCTTCACTGTAATTCAAAATGAAACTTACCAGGTACAGAGAATGCATAATTTAATAATTATTATATTTGTTTTATGTCTAAAAATATTTCTGTTTTACTTTCTTTCCTATGATTGTCTCATCATCTGTTACAAACTGCAAAGAATTCAATAAAATATATTTAGTTCTTCGACTAAAAATAATAAAATAACTCAATAAAATGGCATCTAGTAAGACTAAGCAAGTCTACAGTGTGCTGTTATTAATTATATAAATCACTGATAACTGTTCAGTCTTTCATTATCATTGTAGCCTTCTGAAGGTGATAACCAGTGAAGCTTTTTTTTTTAAATTAATGCAATAAATATCAGCATAAAAGTGTCTGGTTGTCATCTTTCAGAATTCCAGAAAATGAAAGTCTGATAGGCATTGCAGAAAAAAGAAAGACAAAATGAAGTATAGTATTACAGAATGACAATCTAATAATGAGAGCTGCATTACAAGTGAACAGGAACTGATTCCTCATTTACAATACACTGAGCTCTGGGCTACATCCTGCTGTATGATATGGTGTCTCTCTGGTGCTTATTAGTTTGGTATCCTGACAGATGTTACATTATTTCTTACGCACTGCTTCTCTATACTGCCTTCTACTTCTATATCCTGTGAGGTCCTTCAAATGATTAAACAAGACATATTAGTTTCAGGTACATCACACACAAAAATTAATCCACTTTCTGCTGGAAGTTACAATCTGTTTCTGCTGGAAGTTACAGTCTGACCTGATGCAAAAAATTGGGTAGCTTTATAACAAAATAATGTCATGAGAAAAGATGATCAGACAAATGAAAAAGGACCTTTGCAATTTGGAGCAATTGTTATATTTTTTAGCTACAATACTACATGCCAATGTGTGCGTTATCAATGAGTATAACATTGCATTTCTTACTTCTTACAGACATCAGTCAAGGTAAAAACAACTGACAAATCTGCTAGGTTCTCCATTCCAAGTCTTTTTATTCATTTAGTCAGAGACCCTTTGAATCTAAAAGAATTACTATTGGTAAACTCCATGCAAAATATGTTATGATAAAGTCATATTTTTATAAAAATGCTGCACAACAAAAAGTGAACATGATAATATCTGTAACACTTATTAATTTCCTTGTTTATTCTTATGAAGCAGTGACTTTAGGCTGGTAGCCAATGTAAATGTAAACTAACATGTTTGCCTGTTTTAATGCAAAGAGAATTATTTTTAGACAATTTATTGTTTTAGCGTGAATGACACAAATAATAGTATAGTATATAAATCAAAAGGGAATAACTCACTGCCTTCATTCTAATATAATAAAACATTTTTTTCACTGCCTAGTCTTTCAAATGAGTTGGCATTACCAAGTTCTTAAAAAAATAAGTACTTGACGTATTGTCTTCTGTGTCATACAATACAACTATTTTCCAGTCCCTACTCTTTTCATATTAACAGTGAATTTCTAGGAAATTTGACAAATGCAGTGTGTTCTTGGAAAAAGAAAAATACAAAATTTCCCACATTACCATTTCTGCATTTTCAATATATGTTATTAAGGAGTTATAAAATTACAGTGATCATCTAAAAAGCAGACTGACTCAACAGATGAGGTCTGTCATGAATAAATGCAATAAACTGAAATGATTCTTGACCAAAGACTTTATGGAAATATATGCTGCATTTGGTCATCTCAGAACACGTCAGAATATATTACTGATAGCCAAGAGTGAGTTGTTTTATAAATAACCATGTTTTAGTGTTTATATATACAAGGACAACACGACAAAATGTGAGCTGTGAAAAAGTTCAACAAAATACATTATTTGCAAATAACACTTTACTAAATGTGATTATCAAAATACAAACTAGCCTGAAGGAGACTACTCAACCAGGACTTTACATCCTCTCCTAAAATTGGTGAGGGGGTTCATATACACATCAATATTATTCCAAAATTCCCAAATTACTTTTTAAACAGGATATTTTCTTCAGGGACTCTTAGACCTGTGAAAACGTTTTCTTAAGTAAATTTGTTGTCACAAATTAGAACAATGCATAGGCAAATGAAAGGTATTTAAACCAAATAAAATGAGCGAAGTAGGGGTAAATGCTCTGACAACTATATCAATTAAGTTTAAAACAAAGAAACAGCAACAGAGCATTCCACGGCGATCGGACCATACACAGAGAAAACTAGTAGCACTATAAGTAAATGTTCAAGCATGCAGTATAAAATCCAAGGTTTATTGGAATTCCAGGTTAGCGCTTTCACCCTCATGGGCTTCTTCAGACCTTTTACATCTCATAAAAGTAATGCTAATATTTATACTAAAGCTTCTATGACATTCTTTAATTAAGTAAAATAGTTCACCTCTTAAGGCTTCATTCAAGAACAGTTTATAAATACTCAATCACAAAGCAACATCTAAAGTAAAAGTATACATATATTAATATATATATATATATATATATATATATATATATATATATATATATATATAAATATATATATATATATATATATATATATATATATATATATATATATATACTATGTTTATAAAAGTATATATAAAAAATATATATAAAGAATACTTAAACATAACATATATAAATATAAAAATACAAAAATCAAATATATTAAAAATGTTTAAAAATGTTGTAAAATGTTATGTATATCAAAACATATATGTGTGTATATGCCATGCATCAATAAGATGTTATACAACAAATTATGCCAATTCATATGAGAACTGTATATAAAGTACATTTCATAATGAATTCATGTAAGAGCTGTATGAGGACTACATTATATGATATATACAATGATGTATATAAATATAATGTCACATCTGACCTGCAGGTCTTTATCTAACAACTAACTTTCTATTTTTTAGGGACGGTTTAATAGGGACTCTGTTGTTCAGTCCAGGTCTCTGATCTGCTCTTAGCATTATAATCCACCTGGCTTCTGTCCTTTCTGTATAGTTCCTTATGTCCCCACCCCTAGAATTGGGTTTGTTTACTTGTAGTACTAGAAATTTGAAGCTGTGTGTGTCATTTGTGCTCATGACATGCTTGGATAATGCATTATGTGGGGATTGGATGCGTATATTATACAGATGTTCATGTATCCTATCAAGTAACCTTCTATCAGTTTTCCCCACATAAAATGCATCACAGGCCATGCACCTAGCTAGGTAGGTGACATGCTGAGTGTCACAATTAGCTGTTGTGTTGAAACAAAATCTTTTCATAGTGACAGGTTGTACAAAGCTGGTGTCCTCAGATATAAAAGGACAATAATTGCATTTATGACATGGTCTGGTGCAATTTAATTTCTCACCCCTATCAATTAAATAATGAATTTGGGTTATTTATTTTTTTATTTATTTGTCTTTGTTGAGTGGAAGAAGTCAGACTGGGTAAAAGGGCTGGGCAGAAAAGCTCTACATTTAAGTTACAAATGATGCACATTTATAATTGCAGGGTAAAAACATCTACCCCTGGATTCACGAAACTCCATGCAAGAATAAGGCTATTCTTGCAAGGAGTGGTTCATGTCCGTTTAGGATAGCAGCACACCTTGCAAATGCATGAAGGCTGTCTGCTATCTAAACTAAACAGACACAAACCAGGAACAACCGCAGGGGTCATGTGTCAGCAGTGCCAGCACCTGAAACACGCCCTCTTCACTCTGAAAGTGCTGTACGGCACTTTCTGACACAGATGAGTGTCAAACTATATAATATTAGAGCCTGGCTCTAATATTATATAGTAAACAAGGGTCTGCAGACACTGAAATGTAAATAGCTAACATTTCAGTATCCACAGACACTGAAAAAAATACCATAAACACCTAGAAGGCAGTAGCCTTCAAGTGCACACCCCCAAATGTATGCACTCTTGACATACATGCATGGAAGCAGTAGGACAAGAGTACAGGGATATAAATAAAATGTAAGCACTGTGCAGCTTATTTGCGCAGTGTGCTGCTATGCTTAGCCTGGCTGAAATCCTAAAAATTATAGACAAGTGCTACTGTGATAGAAAACATCAACAAGCTGCTGTGGCATAGTGGTACTGCCATGGTATAGCATGTAGATGATACTTGGTTCGAATCCCCCTGTGACAAATTATTTAATAAACTTTTAAGGAATGTGAATGATAGATGTCAATCATATGGCTCACGTATAGCACAGTAGGGGTGGTAATATGTGAATTATAAATGTAAAACATAATTTATAAATTTAATGAAAAAATAGATTTAAGCAATGCTTTGCTAGTGTAAGCATTGCTTGTTTGGATTCAACTCTGCTTAGCTGGTGTAAGCATTGCTATGTGGATTTGCATGGAGTTAAGCATAGTGCAGCAGATTAAGACCAGCTAATTAAGAAAAAGTGCAGGAAAACTGCCATATTTAAACCACACAGGCAGGAATACAGCCATAAC
>NC_056727.1:428035305-428076970 GCF_019279795.1 Protopterus annectens
TCACCTACAAAATCCATGCTGTAACCTTTCAAAGCAGCTCAATACCTGTAATGGAGAGAGAGAGAGTGAGAGAGAGAGAGAGAAAGAGGAAAAAAATGCAAAATAATATAACTAAAGCAATTAAAACTACAAACCAAACCTATATAATGCAGGAGACACATAAAAGTGTACCTAGAAGAGAGGGCAGTACTACAACAGGTATGTGAAAGATATATGCATGTAACTGAATGTAGTACTTGGTCTGTAATAATGGGATAGATGATGTGGAAAGATTTATAGTTGTCATCAATAGTTGTTGTAATGATGTCCTGCTGAACAACTGCTATGGACATAGCGTCTGACCCTGTGGGCAGTGGGCCATACCTGTCAACTGTGCAGATCAGCACTGAATGACAAGATGAAAGCCATCATAGAGTGTGTTCTGTACCTCAGGACATGTATATTAGTGTGGCAAATAGCTGGTGGTGGAAGTAATGACGTTAGGAAAGACACATGAGTGTCAGACCCCACCACCTGCAGGACAGTCATGTTAACGTGAAATTCTTCATGCACAAATTAAGAAAAACAAAAGGCAGCAGGAACAGCAGCAGTGTATACCAAAGAAAAATGTGGAACAAAAACAACAAAAATCAGGAGAAAACCAGGTCTTTTACCGTAAAATTATTTAATTCACTAAACATATACTATTATTACCCATAGGGAAGTATTTCAGATTATCAGCAGGGTGCATGACACTATCTATGACTTAGTCATATGTCGCCAGGTCAGCCAAGAGGTCTATAATTTCCTTCACATAGAATTTCCTGTCATACCTATCATCAAGGGCCTCCCTAAAATACATAAGGAGGTCACACCCATACCATATAGACCCATAGTATCAGGGGATAATTGGGTGACAGCCCACATATCTAAGTTTGTTGAAGACATGCTGAGACCAATTGTCAATCAGTACCCCACCATACTAAGAGATACTTATGATCTCTTAGATACCATCAAAGACATCAAGTTAGATATGAATCAGCAACATACACTCATTACCTTGGATGTCAAAAGCTTGTTTACGTCAATACCCAATATTGAAGGGATGGAAAACATCAGACAGCTTTTGGATAAAGAGACTTCATACAGTAATGATAGGAACATCTTGATAAGTCAACTTTTAGAACTCATCCTTTATAATAATGTGTTTTTATTTGGAGATAGGTATTACCTACAGAAATGGGGGGTGGCCATGGGCACCCCCTGTGCTAATACCTATGCTAACTTGGTCGTCTTGTGGTGGGAGAAGCAATTTCTCTTTCCCCATGAGAACTTCAAACACATCAAATTGTACAGGCGTTTCGTGGATGATATCATTATCATATGGGAAGGTACTCTACCATTGTTTGAAGTGTTTTTGAATTATTTAGAAACTACCAGCAGCTTCCTAAGGTTTACCCTTGAGTCATCCACTACCCATATTAACTTTTTAGATGTGACACTTAGTCTCACATCTGAAGGAGATATTACTTCATCTCTGTATAGGAAACCTCTGTGGCGCAACTCGTTACTTACCTTTGACAGCATGCACCCCAGGCATGTGTTTCAGGGAATAATTAAAAGCCAATTCCTGAGGATTATGAAACTTTGTAGTAAGGAAGTTGACATCATTAGAGAGGCTTCGGTATTAGAAGAATTATTTGTAAATAGAGGTTATGATCCTGCAATGGTTACAGATATCAAATATAAAATATTGGGTCACATTATACCCACTGAGTTTTATAAACACAAACCTATAACTCAGGTGACCAGGAATTATAACAGAATGAGGTCTACTCGTAGGAATGTGGTCAAATATGTAATCACATATACCAGCGACATTAATAAGATACAGCAGGTTATCCGAGGAAATTGGCATATATTGACTACTGATCCTATAACCAGTGGATTATTAGGTGAGAACCCAGTTTTTCTGTATAGGAATAGTAAGAACTTGAAAAGGATTCTATGTGCTGATATACATACTACAATAGAAGGCCATAGAGTGACCTCACTTATTTCTCACAAGCAGGGCACTTTCCCTTGTTATAGTTGCAACAGATGCAACTATATAACAAAGGAACAGGTATTTAAACATCCAACTATGGATTATGTCTTTACACCACATTTCTTTGCTAATTGCAACACCAATAATGTCATATATCTTGCCACCTGTATCAAATGTTCAGTGTTCTATGTAGGCCTAACTAAAAGGAAACTACATGAACGCATCTATAATCATTTATATGACATTAGGAAGAAGGTGGAAGCTAATGCATTAGCGAAACATGTTGTAGAGTATCCATTACACTCCTTCACCTTCAGGGTCTTGCAAATAGTGACTGATAATAATAGAGGTGGGAATAGTGAGAATAATTTGGCCACTACTGAATTACACTGGATCCTCAAATTAGGAGCCCACCTAGTACCAGGGATCAACAGTTCCCTATCTATCAAACCAGTGCTATTATCTCGATAGCAGTTACAATATCAAGTTTATGGCACTGGTAGAGAGAGCTTTACATACTCAGCCACTTTTGGATTGTCATCCATGTCACATTAGGGTTTTGGACCCATACATTGTTTCGTGTTTTTTATTTTAATTTGCATTTATTCTGTTTTTTCACTTACACACTTCCCCTTTCAGGTTCTAGCTATGCCATTCAGATTGTGTTCTATTGACACCTGTAGTTTGCATTTCAGTGCTCTATCATTTCTGACCCTGATGCTTGAGATTAGCAATATATTTCATGGCATCCCCTTTTTACTATTGTATGTAGATACAGACATGATTGATGTTTTTATTACACTGTGTAGATAGACTTATAGGATCTACATTGTTCTTGTCATATCTGTCTACAAGAATTTTTAACCTAAGATGTCTCATTTACTTTTGACATGTTTTGAATCTCAGGAGCGACTCGTCCTAGAATGTTGTTTGCTGACAGCTTTCATTTAGTTTGTTTGTTTGATTTCTTTGTCTCAGTTAATATACAAGTTCGCTCATAGACGGAATTCATTTTCCGTTTATATTTAGTTTTTGATATCCTTTGGGATACTATCTAATATATACATTTTAGTATGTATATTTTAATGTAAAAAAATGCTTGGTGTCAAGATTATATGTACAGGGTCCGATAAGTAACTTTGTGTCCATTTGAGAAGCAACTTTAGTTCATCAGAATGAGCGGATTAATGTGACTGCTCTGATTACTGTACCCTTACTGTTTGGGCTTGCTGGTTTTAACTTCTTAGCCTATATATACCATCCAGGAGTTCAGCCTTTGAATAGTGATTTTAAAGTCGATATAAATGCAAGATAACGTCAGGTTTTATGAAGCGGATATTAATACAAAACTAGTCTGTAAGAAATATAGCATGACTGTATGCTTTTACTATGTATTTAAGTGACTATTCACGCTTTTTGTATCTATGTCTATATAATGTTGATGTGTTTGCAGTGCAATAGATGCCTAACAAAGAGCATACAAATTGATTAATAGTGTAAGTGGATTGTTAATTGACTAATTTCCCGCCTTTGGCATTATAAATGGTTATGCTCACATTTTGAATTAATGAAATCTGAAGAAGCGTGGTTTTACCGCGTGAAAGCGCTTATTTTCTGTTCACCATTAAAAGATTGCTTATTTTATGACGGAGTAGCATCTTTTTACATCATTGAAGGCATTACAGTCTTTCGTGTAATCTATGGACATTTCTGTATAACGTTTTGGTGATTCAACATCATTGATTCCAGCCATTCCGGCTACAGGAGCATCCAGCTGAACGATCCTGGTGGTTGGTTCACCACTTTTGTTTTCATCTTAATTCACTATTTGTCAAAGGCGACTTCATCAGAAATACAATTCACTACTATAGAAACACACTTAAAATACTGTCAGCAAGTGAACAAATAATTGTATAACAATCTGTTCAACTCATAAAACAATTATTCAATTGAAGTGAACCATCAGTAAACTTAGTCCCATAGAATACTGTTTGCAGTAAAAAATACATTGAAGTAAAAACTTTATTTTTTAATATTAACTTTTCTGTTTTTTTAAAAAACATTTTATAATGACTGTGTCGTTCAGCCCAGGATGTATGTAAGAAGCCAGTCTCAGTTGACATATCACTTCTTTCTGTTCTACTTTATTCCTATAATCACCTCCCCTGATGTCCTTGTTCACTGACTCAAGAACCAAGAAGGTGAACTTTCTCTAGTTAATGCATGTAGTGGAATGTTTGTACAAGGCATTGTTAACATTTTTTGTTCTTATAGCATACAAATGTTCAAAAATACGTGTCCTCCAACTTCTAGTAGACATTCCCACGTAGAATGCTGGATATCCACTATACATAGCCAATTAGACAATACCTTCACTACCAAAATCTAGTCTATCTGGAACAGTGATGTTGAAATCAAGGTGTTGCAAAAAATATAAGAACCATTATGGATGTACCTACATACTTTACATCCCATACACTTATGCATACCTCTATTGTTTACCCCTAAACAACGGGAAGCATGTCCCCTCTCCAACATATCCTTGATGTTACAATTCTTCTTGTACACAAAACAAGGCACCTAACCCAATACATTTACCATGTCACCATTAACTAAAATGACTTTCCAATTCTTGTTAATAATTTTACGAATCTGGTTATTTTTCAAACTCATGTCCAAACAAAACCTAGGGTTGCTCGGCCCTTCACCATCCGTATATGCTCTTTTTTTGAAACATTTTACCAAAATGGGAGGGAAATCATTCTCCCTTCTAGAGATAATCTCACTGGCAGCTTTGGCCAGTAAATCTCTAGGATAGCCCCTATCCAAAAATAACCTTTTAATAAGTAGAACCTCCTCAAAAAGTGATGTCATCCATGGTCATTCATGAAGCCCAGATGAACTGGCCATGAGAAATGTTCTTTTTAGTAAAGGTGGGGTGATTACTTTTGAAGGTAGTGCAGGACCAGCAAATGATGATGTCCCGGGGTGGGTCCCAGATGTGCTGTGGCCTGGTAATATGGCCAGACGAGGTGGGAGAGGTGGTTCTCCTCGGAACTGGCTTCCCAAACATGCTATTGTGTCACAGTTATAGAACATATGTGGGTAATAATAGTCCACACATTACAGGATTATGTCTAATAGCATGTATAGATACCCCCATTAACACAAAACACCAGATTTGGAGCAGTCACATAGAAAACAGAACACATGCATATATGGCACCATAGTGGCCCTTACAATTCAAGCAGGTGACATTGTTTGCAACAGGCCACTGATGATAGTGTTTCAACATGGAACATGACTAGAAACACATTGCACAATTTGTTGTACAATACGATATATGTCCCAACAGTAGGTTTGCTGTAAACATATCCGTTGAGTTGTGTATTCAGATTATTGTTGCAGATATGTTTGGGGGGGGGAGACAGAGATGTGAATTAACAACTATTATATCCTTGCAGTATGAGGTCCTCAGACCTTTTTTCCTCTTTATGTCTTTCAGGAACCATGTCAAGGGAGTGCTTGCCGGTCTGTTCCCCCCATAAGAATGAGGTTATTATACACCACCTGGTGCAGCACTACCACACCCTGTTTGGCTGCACAGCCCATGATGTGCAGGAGAGGACCGCCCTGTGGAATGAGCTCATCCACAGGGTAAACTATGTTGGCCTGCATAACCACAGGTATGAGCAGGTCCGACTTTGTTGCAGTGACCTACTACACCATTTTTATCAGCATGCTGCTGCAGTTAGGAGGGACCAGATAGCCACATGGGGGGGTCATGCCATCCAACCCCCCCCAACACATGCTGAGGAGTTCCTCGCCAGCCCCGGGGCACATGCCCGCCTGCAAAACAAAACCCTATGGATAGCATTGTGGCAGTGGGTGCTAACCATACAGTAGATGAGGAGCATTCAGGTAAGTCCCCAGGGCACATCAGTAAACCACTGTTGCTTATCTATCTGCATCTGTAGAGTTTAATCATGCATATGTGAGATAAAATGTATATAGTCTGTTGCTGCATTGTAATAATAAACAGATGGCAAAATCTGTAGTATTGTGGGTTTGTACTGTTGTACTGTAATGCTGCACCCACCCTGCACCAATGCCACAGTTGGGGCTACTGACATCACATCTCAAACACAACTATGTAGGTCCCTCTGGTATACATCTGGGGCAGCAGCCTGTAGCTGTTGAGTATGGTGTTGTTTGTTTAGGTTTGCCAATGCACCAGCCATGTTATGGCCATGGTATTTGCCATGCACACATTTAACAGACCTACTCATTATGCATGCTGAACATGTTCACTTATTGTTGCTGTTAACTACACTGCATCACAGTGGTCACCATGGTAGCATATCTGAAGGGTATGTAAGAGTCCTGCAGTATAACTAACAACCTGTCATTGCAAGATGTGTGCACAGAGATGAACATAATGGTGGCACAAATGGCCTACAGTAGGAACATGTCTGAAACATCACCCTTATGCAGTGCTACAACAGTGTATATACCACTATTACAATGGCAACTGTTACAGATCTACACAACTTCATATTACAATACTGCATTCTACAACCCTTACAACCTGTAAGGTGGTCCTAACATGAGCAATGAATGTGAAATATGGAATCCTATGTTAGGACAGCAAATATGGGGAATACATACCTTAACAAACACTGGAAACATATGTGTGCATACACTCCAAATAACATATTGTGGAGGCATATTTTGAGGTACTAACAGTATTCACTCTTCATGAGTATACACCCTCCAGCACATACAGGTCCTCAATATCACACCAAGAAATGGTCTGCTGTTCAAGACATTTGCCCATCAAATGTGCCCACTCACCTGCAACAGAGGCAGCCATGGCTTGCACACATCTTACAAGCCATGGAATGGATCCCATACCCAACAGGTAGCATGCAGGAGTAGGACATGTAGCCTTACCTCACCATTACATATACCATGGCAAACAGGGCAGACAGTCATGTATGTGATGAGGATGTATAGGACAACATTAATGTAGACAATAAACAGATGGTCATCCAAGACAGCTAATGACACATGTTGCAAACTGGTCATGCAGGCTGCCTAGTAACATGCTGCAACACTGAGGGAGATGCAGGAATGTCTAGCAAGTACGGGCTCTGCAGTACCTGTGACGACAATTGCCTGGACTCTGCATAAGTGTGGTGCATGGGTTAGGGTAATCAGATGGGACAGTTGTTCCACAGGAAACATTAGCTAGGGCTCACTACAAACAGCATATGCATAACATCAAAAGTCCTCCAAAAGCCTGTGCTGCAATGTGTAATGGTGTATCAAGACCAAGTTGGAAACCTACAGACAGTATCAGTTAAGATACATGTTCTGCAAAAGAAACACCTCACCCCACCATCCCCATCTGTACCTTGCTGTTGCCAGTGTACACCTGTATGTTTGTCATTCATTAGCAGGGACTAGGCTGGTACACATGGTGTTCTGAATTTGGGACACTGCAAAATGACAATCATTTGTAGCCCATAGTTGTCAAGCATATGCAAAAAGGCTGAGGATGGGGAGGGGTATCATCCTGAAACACAACAGTGAATTGAATTAGGCATCCAAAGCTCACTAAGAATGGTTGTATCTGCACATAGTCATGGTCATGAATTGTGGAAGACACAACCCAGACTCCACAGCAATAGTGAAGGCACTGTGTGACCTCCAAGGGCTGTGCATATGAGCTGACCTTGCAGTCTTGCAGAGTTGGGGGGGACATTTGTAGGGCAGAGTGACCAAATACTGCCAAATGCAGATGGCCCATGCTAGTATACCCCTTCCAGGAATAGTGACTACTGTAGGACACTTAACAGTTGGTTCAACAAACCATCATGTTAAGGGTGTGCACACTTATGTACCCACAAATTGCATACATCTCAATCAGCATCTGCACAACTAACACATTTGTTTGATATTGCATTTGATTGCACAGGTCATATGTCACACATCAGGTTCACGGATTGTTAACATATGCAGTATTGTGGCCCCATGGCATATCAGGGAAGAGTGTGCCACATCAATAAGGGTGTGTACACTCCTCATAGCCACAATAAGGTTTGAAGGTTGTCAGTAATTGTATTTTATTGGTCATATATGCACTGCTGAAGATGAGATTTGCAAATCAGACATCAGGCATTCACTAATGACATCTGTCCACATATCATCCCAGGTATATGTCAGACAAACGCATAGGAGCTGTGAGCAGCACAGCAAACATAACTGACACACATATACACATTCAGCAATGGCGTGTAAACCTCTGAGGTATGGTGCACCTTACATGCCAGGGTGCTGAACAGGTGCACAGCAATACTGTGTACATGGGTGCAGTGTGTTCCAGGAGAAGGGACATCACCTACTAACACAACCCATGCATCCCAGAGATGTATAATGTTGGTAACAGGGATTGACTATAGCTGCTCTGCATGCTGTTGAGTGCCATATGTCATGCATGTTGACAGATGGGTAATGAAAGGTCTGTGTGTAATATCTTTGTTCAACCACACCTGTAAGTGTGTGTGTGTGTGTGTGTGTGTGTGTGTGTGTGTGTGTGTGTGTGTGTGTGTGTGTGTGTGTGTGCGCAATGACATATAGGACTTAAAATGCATTTCTTGTTTTCCCCTCACAGGTGGCGAGGTGGGTCAGGGTCCCTCCTGCAGGCAAACTGATGTTAGTGTCCATACATACACCGACAATGATGGTAGGTGTGTTGAGGTACAGGCAGGGTTATCATGGGCTGAAGCTGCTCCATCGTTTGACATCCCACTGTTATCCACCCCATCCCTACACACGGTCACATTGCCTATACATACCCCATCACCAGTGGCCATAGGTGAGGGACAGTTGGCAGGTGGTGGCATGGGGCAGGATAGTGTGCTGTCTATGGCATGTGTGTCTGGACACAGCAGCCATAGCCAGATGCACGGTGGGGTACTACACAGGCAGATGTACAGGGGTGCTCATAGGAGGGCTGCTGGTCATCATGACCCTGGCAGACGTGCCACATCTGGTGTCACCAGATGCATGTTTCAGGCCATCATGGAGGCACAGGCACATATGAAATGGTATACCAGACAGGGTCTGAGGCTGAAGAGGGCTATTCATTCCACTGTTATTGACATCTGTGATCTTACAGGTTACACCATTATTTTGCAGAGGTCATGGATAGACTGTTGGGTGAGATGGTGGGAATCCTTGACCATGGAATGTCTGCACTTGAGCATATGTTGGGAGTAGTGTGACGGCCACATGAATGTAGGCCAGCAACACCAACAGCTGGAGGTTGAAGTGGATGTACAAGAAGTCAGAGCCACTCTCGTAGTGGCAGTACCAGCCAGAGCACTGCAGGGGGGTGCTGTCCACACCACAACATAGCAGGCCACATTCACATGGCCCTGGCCAGTCCCAAGAAAGACCCAGATCTAGCAGACATATGTCATCATCAGAAGAGAATACCATATCGTGGCTTATACCTGGTGGTGCCCATGAAACCCCTGGAAGGCAAAGTTCTCGTGTCCGGGCCAGAGACAGTGAACTGCACACCCTGCCAGGTATGGCCTGCAGCTGTCCAACAAACCCCTGTATACGGCAACCACATGGCAGAACTGTGTGCATGCATACACACACACACACACACACACACACACACACACACACACACACACACACACACACACACACACACACACACTCACATATCACCAACACAGCTAGGGCAACCCCTTACCTACACACACCACATCACAGCAGCCCAATTAATAATGAAACCCCCTAACACACACATGATGTCAAATGAATGGCTCAGCCTAGGTCTCTGGCAAACACAACACACCCTGTTCATATGATGATACCTGTGCCACATCCCTATCATCCATAACATCTATGCAGGGACAGGCAATATGGTTCTGATGCACAGGGTGACTGTACTACAGTGTACCAATGTAATGTTGTGTAACATGTTTTCAGCACTAAAGGTTAAGGCTTACATGTCAGGATGTGTAGTTGTCCAGCCATGATACATTATAGATGTTATTAACACTGAGTGATTGTGGTCTCCATAATGTATTCCGTTTGTGTTGTAGGTGTCCATGTGTTAGCAGGATGTTGGTCTGCTGTTGTTTCCTACAAGGGGTATGGCACTGTGGTGACACTTTGACTGTGCCATATCCTGGGTAAAGCTGAACACAAGTCACAGGTCTGTATAACAGCTACTGCATGTGACACATGCCTAATAGGTCTAAGGGGTGTATACAGGTGAGGGCATGGTGGCTGATGTCAGCATCCCTTCTACAGTGGACAATGGTAAGTGTACCAGGTGGTACACACCACATGTTTGTGTATAACATACACACACACAAACACACACACACACACACACACACACATAGAGGCTTTGGTGTTGATGCAATACATAGAATGCTGTACACATGGATGTATGTACTTTTGCAAGGAACCCATTTTAGCCTATGTAATTCAACCAAGACAGAATAGGCACAACATCACATTGGGAAAAAATCAGTCTGATAGTTTAATGTCATTGACAATGGTGCTGGCAGCGTATATGCCCCCTTCCCCAATGTAGTGCACTTCTCAACTTGGTAAACATAGGTGTGTTGGTGTGGGTGGCACAGCTCTACCCTTTGGAGGGTGTGGGGTGGGGTAGAACCACAGATAGTGTGATTGACAATTACTTAACCTGTTAATATGAACTGTACAGTATTACAGCCAAGTAAGCGGGGGGATACACTCAACAATAACTGCAATGATGGTGGCTGTGTCCACAAGATCCACACCCAGCTATATATACCAACCCTAGCATCGCTGTACAGCTATAGGTTCATAGGTAGGTACTAGGCTATTAGCCCTAGGGCCTATATAAGCCTAGCCAAAAAGGTACCCTGGCAATACAGTGTACCCCTATACAGTGGGGAAGAGGGCATTTGCACATCTACTACTAGTTGTGATGGAATGATTTCCACAGGATGATACCTGTGAAATGTTAGCATTTGCCAGTCAGTTCTCAGACAGATGACCTCCTGGGACATGTATATTCTGCAAACTGAAGTAGATCCCTTCACATATACTCACACTCTTACTTGGCAACACTAGGACTAGAACCCCCTACCTAGGTATGTAGTGCTACTAATGTGTGTGGCCTTAACTGCACACCACACTGCTTTTAGGATGAAGTGTGTTCCAGGTTACATGTTAAGTGAAGAACATCAGGAGGCCTTGTACAGTATGGTAATGGGGGATGTACTGATTGTTTATGCACAATATGTAGTGTGACATACTGTCATATACACATTGAAAAACACATAACAGTCATACACTCCTCTGAGAGACCTGGGTTTATCAATGCTAACTACATTGCCAGTGTGTCCATTCTATTACAGATAAGTTGCACACAGCACATGCATCACTGGGCTGGATAGTGTAATCAGTTACCTGTATGGTTGATGGTGACAGTGGTCCCCATACAGTGGACCTTGAGACATGTACTGGGGGTACCATGGTGTAACGACAGTATAACCAGCAGCCACACCCCACACTGGATATTGTACTCACTGAAACCCATGATAATACTCTGACATACCCACCATCACACATTGGCCAGGACTGCAATACAACCCCTTGTCTACCTCAATAGTGCTACTACAGGGATATGCATCTGTTGCACATGCCACAGGGATAGTAGGGTAATGGATTGTCATGGTTCTCTTACAGTCAGCAATATCACTATCCCTTGTCCTGTGTGGCAAGGTGTGTTGTATTAAGAGAATGTGGCCTCAGAATGTTGTATCTTACAAATATACACACACTTGCTAGAACTCAGTGGGTAACCCATACTTATCTACTCATTTGTACAACAGTGTTGTGCTGGTGCTGCAAGCTCCAGGTAGCCCATAGGGTGAAGAGTGTAACAAAGTACATGTAATGTCCATTAAAGCAGCAGCCACATCTAACTATGGCAATGGGGGTGTGATGTGTGTGAAGGGCCTCAAGGTATTATCAACTACAGTCTACAAACACACAGACACTGTTATTCTCAGTAATGCACACTGACATATCTGTCAGTACTGGGATCAATAGGTGCAGGTGTCCATAGGTGTGTATCAGGATATTGTCCATGGAGAGATGGGAAGAGTAGGAGATGTGTATACAGTGATATCATGCCACCTGCCATTTACCAGCAAGCCATCTATCAACTGATGCCACAGGAGTGATCCTCAGGGTGAGAGTTAAATGCAACATCAAATCATATAGTTGCTCTTGCAGAGGGCCAGTGAGTTGCTCCAGTTGACATGTATGCAACATGTACTACATAACATGGTCAGTGTCTGTCTTGATGACCTGTACCAAAGCATGTTCTGTTGACTGTGATAGTGCAGTTGAGGTATCGATGGCATGTGGTGCGTACAGGGTGGGTATTCCTAGCTGTGGTATTCATAACATAGCTGGGCAGACATGTCAGTGTCACTCAAGCATAGATTGCCTGTAAGCAGCCAAGATGGATACCTGACATCTGCACATCTGTACAGAGGACAGGCAAACATCATCTAGCCAAATGGTTATGCATTAGGATAACTGTGTTGACAGTCAGATGTTTGACACTGATAGTTATGCCATTACTACATGACAGCAGCCCTCAATGACATGTCCTATACACACAGTAGTCTACAATTATTATCCACATGTCCAATCAATATCCAGTAGGAAGTATTTAATGACACACAGCTCACACACCAAGGGCATGGCAGTGAGGCCTCAGAATCCATCTTTGCATGCAGGGGTGTTTGATTCCAGTACTACAATCTGCAATCTACTCTTACCTGGGAAAGCACTGTCAACAATAGTAATGTAATGATACACTACATGCCAGTGTGACTGCATATATCCTGGGATACTACCCATGTATGTAACACATTCAAATGGAAAAGTGTTGTACAAACCATATATGCTCAGGTGTCTGAGACAGTAGACTCGGACTCCTTGCTACCATAATGACAGCACATAGATGCATGTTATGTGCATGGAAATAAATACACTTATTAAAAATGTCATTACCCTGCTATTTTATCAGACTGGAATATGATCAAGCTGCTCAAAACTGCCTTAACCACTCTGTATCCAACAGTCCTTGTTCTGCCTAGCAACAAAATAAACAGCCCTTGCAGGTCTTGAATCCAGGACCCTGTACACTATAGTCACAGTACTTTCCATTAAGCCATGACAGCTGTGAAGAGGTTTGTTGTTTTTTCCCAATATATCTGTTAGCACACATACTGAATAATAGTGAACAACTGCTTTGACTTCTGCAATCGTGCAGTACTTCTTAGTGATATCAGTGTTGAATCAAATATGTTGCTGTATCTAAATACACACATAGCAGATAAATACGGTGTGATACATCTGGGAAAGTATATGCAGCAGTCATGTTTGCACATAACAAGGATATATATATATATATATATATATATATATATATATATATATATATATACACAACGCACACACACATGCACACACACACACACACACACACACACACATGTAGATATATGTATACATGTACATACACATATATTTATATATATATATATATATATATATATATATATATATATATATATATATATATATATATATATATATATATATATATATATGTATTGCAATACATCTGTATATTGCATTATATATATATATATATATATATATATATCCATATACATATAACATATGTCCATAACATGTAGTGGAGTCATACCTCAGCATCAGTAGTCACAACCTCTTAGTGCAAGGGAATGTCATCTAAGTATTGCAGGTATAAAGGTAGACATTTGCTACTGTAACAGGGGTTGTCTTAACAGAAATGTGGTGTGGAAAGTCACATCTGGTATTGACATGTACGCCATCAGTTACTGACAGACATCATAAGATCATCATAGTACAGTACCACACAAATCACAGCAATGATCCTGTGGAATACAGCAGAGATATGATCAATAAATGTGGACAGTCTGACACACTCTGGTCAGTCCAGAGGTATACACAGCACCCCTTAGTGCAAGACATGTGGACCAAGCCTGACAAAGTGGATGTTTAAAGCCATATAAATGGGGATATCACAAAAATACTGGAATATATAAACTCACACAGATTATGCATTCACACACTCCTGTCTGTCCTGATACATAATAACTGGAGGAGCAGAGGTCACAAGCCCACATACTACCCATGAGTTAGTGACATACATCTATACAGCATCCCACTGCTTTGTCAGAAATACACAACAGTTATGGTGGCCCGGCAACAGTACATCTGACAAATATCTGGACATAACATCACACTGGGTAAAATCACTGAGCTGCTAGGCATGTCACAAAGCACTGTGAAAACTACAGGCAGTCTGCCAAAACACTGTCCTACATTTCTTATGGGTAATACATATGTACCTGCAAATATATCAGGCTCTACAGGCAAGTAACATCATGGAGTAACAGATATCTGTGTGAAAGTATATACCCACAACCAATCTGAACACAGCCACAGTCACATATGGTAAGCGCACTTAATATTACAGTATATGGACTGTGTGAACAACACCATCCTCATATGTGCCACTCACACACTAACCCTACATATACTGGGCCAATACGCAGTGCATTCCGATACCTGATTGTGGTATGGGACATGTGTCGGTCTGGCCCTACAAACATGTATGCCAATAGGGTACCATACACTGCAGCGGCATCCAACATCACATAGAACAGGACCAAGAACAATGACATCTACCACAGTCTGTACACAGGCTAAGGTACATATTCACATTACACACTCTGTCGACAATCACCATAAATACATAGTCCTCGCTACTGTACACACTACAACAGAATGTCAAGGTTTTGTTCTCAGAAACAAGGTCTACTATACATAACATGTCTCTAACAGTCTGATATCTCATTGGCTTATCAGGTATGATGTCAATAAATAATGATGTACTGAACATATGCACCTCTTATTGCATGACATATGTACAAAGGTTGACAGAGTTGTGGCTGGAGGCACACAAACACAGGGCCAATACTGACATGTTGCTGTGATAAACCCATACATTTACTGGTGTAACAGGGTTTGTTGTGACATATGTCTACTGAGGGATATGAAGTCAGTAATTTACATGGCTGTCACCGTGGACTGACTGCAATCCTCAGAGTACACTACTGTATTTCTAAAGATAGGAAATGTGTGAGTAACACAACACATGTAAGACTCCAAACACTGGCCAGTCTGCAGATAGCCCTACAGGTGAGAGTTTCCACAACCACATAACACTGTCATGACAGATATTAAATCATGTAGAACAGCCATACCCACACAAACCCTGTTAAATCAACATTACTTCAAATGTAGAAGAGCAATACTTACATTCTGCCCTCATGTCTGGAACATCCCCCTCCTGTTTGTGGGCCTGTCTCCACAGTGTATGCTGTAAGAGGTATATGCAGCTACCCTCTGTGATGCTGTTTGTCAAACACCCACATGAAGTCCTGCTCACAGTGAAGGAAAAGGGCCAACACCCACATGAAGTGCTTAGTTATAGGAGTGTGTTTCCATACAATTGGCTATAGGAAAGATACCACAGCTGTTCCACATGCAATCAGCTAGTGTGGGACTGCAATTCATGCACAGGCCATCAGCTGATCATGAGCATCACTTACAAAACACAAGCTGCTGTCTAAGCAAAGCAGGTGTACTTTTCCACATCCACCAGAGAGGGAGTGAGAGAGACAGACAGAGACAAAGTAAGAAAGGAAGGGAGTAGGAGAGTAAGAGCTAAGCATGTTTGTTTATGATCCATGGGTGGAGAGTGGCATCTGGGCATTATGATGGATGTCTATATTGTGTACTACTCCATACTGTCACTTAGTAATTGCACATGGTTGTACTCATTTATGGCTGAGGATTTTCGACTAGAATCTCTACAATGTTTGGAAAATGTGGCTTTGTAATGTTGACAATGAGACATGTAGCTCCTCAATATGATGATGTGGCAAAACCCACACTGCAATGGACCCTGTCATTACACAATCACCCCAACAGGACACTGATAATACACACTAACACACACTTACCAGTACTGGGTTTCAAACCTCTACATGACTATGTATTGCTATTACATTGTTATGCAGTTATTGCACATGCCATGGAGCTTACATGTTGGAGAGCTGCCCAAAGTTATCTTTGAAGGTGAGTGACAGTGATAAAGGAGGGATAAGGGAAGTGTAGTACATGTAGCTGTCCACAAAAGCAGGTGTCAAGGAAGACACAACCACACTCTCTCAAGAACTCACACACATTATCACAGTTGGTCGGGTGAGTATTAGAACTCCTAACTAATGAGTTTGCTACACTACAGTATTACACAGGTATCACATGTGCCACAGAGCTTATCAGGCTGATATATGGCCAAAGGTTTATTTCAAGGTGACTGACATCAGAAGGTATGCTACAGTAAGGCAATGGGAGGTATAGTGAGTGTGAATGGCTTCAAAATCATTAATCTCCACACACAAACACACACAAGCACACACACACACACACACACACACACACACACACACACACACACACACACACACACACACACACACACACACACACTTGCCAGTACTGACATGCATGAGTTCATTGCTTTACAGTTGTGTAATAGTTGACTGTGCCAGAAGGCTGTACAAGGCTAGGCAAAGGGTATACCTTGGCATCAGGCCACATGACAATGGTCTCCAGTGTGGTTCAGGGGTGTAGTCCCTGGATTGGCCCACACAGGTGGGTATTGTATTCACCATCCACTCATCTGAGTTACTATTGTGGGCGGCCAGTGCTGTGCAATGCTCGCCATGCATGTGATCTATATTCCATAACATGGACAGTGTCTGGGTTGTACACATGTCCCACATGCATGTTCTGTGATGTATGGAAGTGTACTAGGGTCTCTGGGGCATGTTGTGTGGACAGATTGTTATCATCTGATGTGGCATTCCTGACCTTATGTTGTGAGAATTGGCTATGGAACTGAGGTCATGCCTGCACCTACATTGACAGCATGATACAGGTATTCAGTGCTGTTAGTGGCAACTGCCCATACAGGGCAAGTGTATAAGGCATGGTATTCCCTTTGTGGGTCACATTTGCAGACTCTACAGTTGTTGCAGGCGTCCAGTGGGGAACATAGCAAAGGACCACTGTAAGCATTTATTTGCCTATTGTAGGGATGGAACAGGGTGCCATGTCCTTTTACTTGCTGGATAACACACTCAGTCAGGAGATGTTACACATCACAGTACTTTCTGATGTCAGTGGCAGTGTTGTAGTCAACAGGCATGTAGTCCACTGCAATCACACCGTGGTTACTATCTGTGGGCAATTTGCATGTAACTACCAATATAGTGATTGTTGCCTAGCCAAGTGTGTTTGTGTATGAGACATGGGTGGAGAGTGTTCTCTGGGTAATATGAGGGTTGCCTATATTTTTCACTGATCCATAATGTCACATGTAGGGCTATTGACAGTCTACACTAGACTCTCTGCTGTTTGACATCTGTTGTCATTGTAAGGTGGACATTGTAACATATAGTAGGTCCTCAATATAAGAATTTAGCAAAACCTGCCCCACAATGAATTCTGTCATTACATAATCACAGCAACCTCCACACAGGATACTGCTGACAAACACACACACACACACACACACACACACACACCCTTGCCAGTACTGAGATTCAAACCCCTACCTAGATATATATTGCTACTACAGTGTACCACATTTATTACATGCGCCATGGAGCTTATTGGATGAATGTTGTCTCAAGGTACTTCTAAGGTGAGGAACAGCACCAGCCCTTGTAAATACTGGCATTGGGTGATATAGTGGGTGAGATCCCTAAAATAATTTCACCCTAATCACACATTTATATTTGCCAGGGTGAGGTTCAAACCTCTATCTAACAATCTTTATGGACCATTATGTTACACATTTACCACATGCACCACTGACCTGACATGAGGTTTTGCAACAGATACTTGTAAGGTGGGTGATATCTACAGGACTGCTAAAGTTAGGCTCTGAGATGTGTACTGGCTGTAAATAAGGACTAAAACTTTAAGGTACACATACAAACACTTGCCACAGATGGGATTCAAACCCATAGATGTGTAGTTACTGGTAATATATTGTTCCACATTTATGGCATGCACCACAGAGCTTATAGGGTTAGCCCTTCTCCAAAGGTATATTTCAAGGTAGATGCCATCAGCAGCCTTGCTAAAGTAGGGCAATGGGAGGTTTAGTGACTGTGAATGGCCTCAAAAGCATTACTTTCTATGCACACACACACACACACACACACACACACACACACACACACACACACACTTGCCAGTACTGACATGCATGAGTTCATTGCTTTACAGTTGTGTAATAGTTGACTGTGCCAGAAGGCTGTACAAGGCTAGGCAAAGGGTATACCTTGGCATCAGGCCACATGACAATGGTCTCCAGTGTGGTTCAGGGGTGTAGTCCCTGGATTGGCCCACACAGGTGGGTATTGTATTCACCATCCACTCATCTGAGTTACTATTGTGGGCGGCCAGTGCTGTGCAATGCTCGCCATGCATGTGATCTATATTCCATAACATGGACAGTGTCTGGGTTGTACACATGTCCCACATGCATGTTCTGTGATGTATGGAAGTGTACTAGGGTCTCTGGGGCATGTTGTGTGGACAGATTGTTATCATCTGATGTGGCATTCCTGACCTTATGTTGTGAGAATTGGCTATGGAACTGAGGTCATGCCTGCACCTACATTGACAGCATGATACAGGTATTCAGTGCTGTTAGTGGCAACTGCCCATACAGGGCAAGTGTATAAGGCATGGTATTCCCTTTGTGGGTCACATTTGCAGACTCTACAGTTGTTGCAGGCGTCCAGTGGGGAACATAGCAAAGGACCACTGTAAGCATTTATTTGCCTATTGTAGGGATGGAACAGGGTGCCATGTCCTTTTACTTGCTGGATAACACACTCAGTCAGGAGATGTTACACATCACAGTACTTTCTGATGTCAGTGGCAGTGTTGTAGTCAACAGGCATGTAGTCCACTGCAATCACACCGTGGTTACTATCTGTGGGCAATTTGCATGTAACTACCAATATAGTGATTGTTGCCTAGCCAAGTGTGTTTGTGTATGAGACATGGGTGGAGAGTGTTCTCTGGGTAATATGAGGGTTGCCTATATTTTTCACTGATCCATAATGTCACATGTAGGGCTATTGACAGTCTACACTAGACTCTCTGCTGTTTGACATCTGTTGTCATTGTAAGGTGGACATTGTAACATATAGTAGGTCCTCAATATAAGAATTTAGCAAAACCTGCCCCACAATGAATTCTGTCATTACATAATCACAGCAACCTCCACACAGGATACTGCTGACAAACACACACACACACACACACACACACACACACACACACACACCCTTGCCAGTACTGAGATTCAAACCCCTACCTAGATATATATTGCTACTACAGTGTACCACATTTATTACATGCGCCATGGAGCTTATTGGATGAATGTTGTCTCAAGGTACTTCTAAGGTGAGGAACAGCACCAGCCCTTGTAAATACTGGCATTGGGTGATATAGTGGGTGAGAGATCCCTAAAATAATTTCACCCTAATCACACATTTATATTTGCCAGGGTGAGGTTCAAACCTCTATCTAACAATCTTTATGGACCATTATGTTACACATTTACCACATGCACCACTGACCTGACATGAGGTTTTGCAACAGATACTTGTAAGGTGGGTGATATCTACAGGACTGCTAAAGTTAGGCTCTGAGATGTGTACTGGCTGTAAATAAGGACTAAAACTTTAAGGTACACATACAAACACTTGCCACAGATGGGATTCAAACCCATAGATGTGTAGTTACTGGTAATATATTGTTCCACATTTATGGCATGCACCACAGAGCTTATAGGGTTAGCCCTTCTCCAAAGGTATATTTCAAGGTAGATGCCATCAGCAGCCTTGCTAAAGTAGGGCAATGGGAGGTTTAGTGACTGTGAATGGCCTCAAAAGCATTACTTTCTATGCACACACACACACACACACACACACACACACACACACACACACACACACACACACACACACACACACACACAGATTTTCACAGTTGCCATGTCTGGGATTAGATCTCCTACCTAACTAGTACATCACATGACAGCATTACGCAGTTATCACACGCATCACAGAGCTTACAGGGCTGAATCTTGTCCAAGGAGTTATTTCAAAGTGACCGACATCAGCAGGCTTGTTAAACTAGGGCAATGGGGAGTGCAGTGTGTGTGAATGGGCCATACACCATTCCTCTGGAAACACACACACAACACTCAGTCACACACAACTTTACATTTGACAGGACTGTGTATATAACTGCTAGATGAATAATGACTTGTACTGTCATGTTACACAGTTATCACAAGCACCACAGACATTATAGTGCTGAGGGCTTCCAGAAGCAAATGTCTACAGTGATAGACCTTGGCACATCATGTGATATTGGCCAATTGGATGTGTTATGGGTGGGACAGGACGCATGATGGAAGGCACTTTGTCACTGTCTGTCTGTCTCTTTTCCCCACATCTATGTTTGTATATGTATGACCTATTATAGTGTGTTGTCCTTGGATATATGTGTATATTCCTATCCAACGTGTGTGCAAAGCATGACTGGTGTGCAATGTGGAGTGTGTGCACAGACATCTGTGACTGACAGATGTCTAGCCCACTGTTGTTGTCAGACAAGGGCATCATTTTAAGTGTGGGAGCATGCCCAGTATGACCTTTGGTATTGAATGTGTGACTCCATTCCAGGTAGGTTGTACTCCAGTGCAGGCATTTGTGTTCTACACAGCTAACAACCTGTTTCTCCAGGATATATGTAGATAGGTTGACAATATGGGGTCACAATGGGCAAATGATAGTGGGATACTGTAACTAATTTTGTCTGTGCTCCTTCTGCTACATGGTTTTGGTGTTAGCAGAGATATTCAGACATATGTACTGTTTTACACTGTGAAGTATTATGTCATCAACTACTGACAGATATACATATTTGCTTGCAGTAATTTCATGGGGAATACAAGATGAATGAAGCTGTGTCCAGTATTGTGTTCTGCAGCCTACATATTCTTGCACAATCATGCCATTCTGGGGGGAGGGTCTTCAGACACTTGCTGATGGGTCTGTGTAAATGGTTCAGCACCTTGGTACTGTGGTGGCTGTGGATCCCATACTTGTACAGCTATCAACGAGACAGAATGACCATATCCTGCTGTGGCCATACGTCACAGCTGTACAGATTCACACAGGTTACCCAGAGGCAGGGCTCATATATCTGTTCATTACCCTGTCACATTGTGGTTTACAAGTAGATTTGTAGCCACCCATTCCTGTGTTTGCAGGCAAGGATAGTATGGGCTCACATCACAGTTTCAGACTTCTCACACTCATTGGTATCCTCTTCCTAACATTATGCAAGCAATATCTGATAAGTATTCCTATAGTTATCACTTCATACCAGCAGTATTTAGGGGTTGGTCCACAGTTCATACAGTAGGACATGGTGAACATGCTACTGGGATTTGTCAACATAGCCTGGCATTTGTGTTCTATGGACTGTGTTATGTCATTATTTGGGACTCCATGAGATAACATACATTGGCAGTACAGGTGAGACACAGGCTTTTGAGAGAGGACTGTAGGGCATTTGGTAGTGATGCAGGCCATCTGTAGCAGGCCAGTGCATTCCGTCACTCCTTCAGTCCCAGGCTGCAAGGCACTGTATTCCCCTAGGGTGACGGTGGGTGTGCAAGGTGTTAATGGCAATAATTTATGTCCTTATTAATCCATTGGTGTGGATGCTGGCAGGGTACTGCTTACAGCTAGGGACACACCTGCATGGAATAACTCTTCAGCATGCTGCATTCTGTGGGTATTCCCATACAGAAGTGGGGGTCATATTGTACTCCTTCCCAACAGCAGGGATATGACCTGTGAGGTACCTGTGGCTGATGGTGGGGTGAGCTGAGTGCATGTGTGCTATGGAAGCTACTTGCAGCTGACTCACAGATATACGTGCAGCATTCCCCTTATGCTGGCATGTGCGGGGACACCAGCAGTTTCTCAGTACTTCATAACTGTGCCTTTTGTGATCTGCCAGTGTTTGACCAGACAACATCAGTATTCCATACTACACAGACAACTAATGTGCTGCTAACCTGTATGTTAAATTCAAAAGGTGTGTCCATTTGACAGTAACATGTTGTACACTCTCTGTCTAGGGTACTTCCATCTGTGTACTGTGTGTATGTCTGGGTCCACATTCATGCCATGTCCATCTTTCAGATGGTGACAGATATTGTATCCAAACAATTAGTATGGATTACTGCTGGATTGGGTCTTGCTGGGATGCATTGTATTTGGCATTGCAATTGTTAGAACTTGGCCCTGTCATCAACAGTACTGGCCACTGGCCACCGGGACACAACCCTCCATGCCTACATGCTGACCCCTTTCACACAATATACAACACACAACAACCTAACACATAGACCCCTGCATATTGTACACATGCAATCTATCCTGCTAATTTGGCCAGCTCAGGTAATCTGTGTGCTACTGTTATTATATCCACACATACATGTTACTACATTTCTACATAGTATTGTCGTGGGGAGGGCACACTTGACAACTGTAAGCATTTGCTATGACTGTACTAGTATTTCAGGTACTCTCCTTGCTTCCATTTCATTCTGTATTCTGACCTATCATGCAGACTAGAGGCATATCAGTGTAGTACAGATCTTAGGCTTTATTGACCTACATTTCAGTTTCAGACTTCTTGCCCTTCAGAACTAACATCCCACTGCCTGACCTGTTGTAGTCTGTCTGTGTAGGTCTGGAGGGGGGCAGTTCTCCATTGCCATCAATCGGAGGCCTTAGCACAGCCTTTCTTTGTGGTCATCTATACCTGTCTTGCTGGATGAGACTGTTGGTGGGTATGTGAGCCTCACTGACATGCATGTGTGTGTCCTATGGACACACATTTGGCCCACCACATGTCCTGCAGTGGTATTTGTCACCTTGTTTAGTATTGCATATTATGCTGACACCAGTATTTGTTATGGATTTCATGCTGCCCATATAGGTGTCTACTATCTGCTGCCATCCCATTCAGCCACTCGATTCCCTTACATGCTCACATTTGTACCAATGATACAAGTAGCAGGACATACTACTCAATTCGGCAATTGATAGTGAGAGTGACTTACCTTGTGGCTGGGCAAGTATTGAGGATGGTTCTGGAGGGCTGATTATATCAGCTGCATATAGTATACTCCCTGTACATGGTTAAGTACAGGTAGTATCATATTTGGCATCCCTTTTACTGTATGTGCGAGTCAGAGAGAGGTGTCATTCCCTGGGTTCCCATTATGTCAGTGTATTTGCTATGTGTTGCCTCTTTGCCAAAGCCTGGGCATACTGGGCACACCTCCTTCTGCCTATAGGGGCAGGCTCAGGTTGTTCTTCCTCCAAGTCACTCAGAGCCTGTGCTGGCCTTGGCAATGGTGGTGGGATCTGTGTGGCCCTGCCCAATGCTGTTCCTGCTGCAGCTGTTTCTGCAGGATCATACTGTGTAGCAAGGCACATACAATGACAATTCAGGTCCATGTAGCTGGAGTACACTGCAAGGCTCCACCGGAACCATGACTTGAGCATCCCAAACACACACTCTATTATAATCCTGGTCTGTGTGTGTGCCTCATTATTGAGGTCTTGTTTGGGTGTGTGTGCTTTTCTGATAGGTGTCATCAGCCATGGCTCCAATGCGTAACCAGCATCCCCCACTAGGTGACCATATGGGATATCCCCATTGGGAAATCTCTGGTACGGCTGCATCATATGCCAGATGTGGGAGTAGTGATAGCTGCCAGCACACATATTCATTATAATGCCCTGGGCATCGCACATGACCTGGCAGTTGATGGAGGGGAAGCCCTTGTGGTTTATGTAGACCCTACCCCACTCACCGGGTGGTGCTTTGATGTGCATGTGCGTGCAGTCTATATCACCCACTACCTCAGGGTATTCTGCTATTTGGTGGAAGAGATGCATATTGCTGGTCAATGTCTTACGGGTGTTGTGGAAATATATGTGCTCGCCAGCATGTGCTGACATGACATCCAGAAACTGGTGGCATACCCTGGATGCTAATGCCTGTGAGATCCCCATGATATCCCCAGTTGGCCTTTGGAAGGTACCTGTGGCTAGTATTCTTAAGTCTCCACATACCTTGGTATCCACTGAGATGGGTTCTCCTCTGTTGGTTCTGTGTGTGAGGCATGGCTGGCACAGCTCAACAATTTGCTGTAGGAGGTCCCTGTCCACCCTATATCACTCCACTATCTCCAGCTCATGTAGCCCCTAGTAGGTTACCCTGGGTCTGTACATGCTTCTCCTTCTCCTCACTGTGGGTTGGTCATCAACATTCGCATTCTCACCATCCTCAGCCTCTTCCACATGTTGATTTATGAGAGCAAATGCAGCCCCTGTCATTTTGTTGCTTTTGTTAGGTAAAACTTCCCCATTTGTGTACACTGGTGGTGTAGAGTTTGTTGGAAAAAACAGAGGGAAAGGTGTTTGCATCGTTTCTAGTAGTGTGGTGGACTGGGCTGCTGCCTGTGTAATTGGCTGATTCTGATACATTTCACCTGCCAGCTATGCTAGTTCTCCTTAATTACCTTCTTACTGCTGTTTTACCTTCCCATTGCCTTCCTGTTTAAGCCCCAAGGTGCGCCGCGCAAACCCAGTGCTCAGATGTGAAGAGAGCTGCTATTTCCTGTTCTTTTTTTGTTTGTTTAAAACCCAGTGCTCAGTGCTCACACTCGTTTACGCAATGTAAAGACTGCTGGGCAGCTTCAATCACACACCCTTCTTTAGCTGTGCTTAGATAAGGGCAAACACAGGCCACAGAGCTCCAATAAGCTTACAGCATGCATGACACACCCCCTTATGAAGTTATCTAGCTCATAGGCTTACACCATGGTCTTACTGCATCTACATAGGGAAATCTGTGATTCAGTATCATTGCCCTTATTTGCATAGGATTGACTGTTAATGCATGGTTACAAAACCGGCACTCAGCCTTGTGCCTTAGCAACCACTATTCCATGATCTTGTTGAGTTATGCAAGCCATTGACTAGTATGGCAAAATTATGATTTTAGTTTAAAAGCTTATTTCCAGCTTTTTTCATTATTTCTGGACCGATCCCATTTGTGCACCGCTGCCCTGCGCTTAAACGGACGAAATCAGCCAACAAAAAAAAAGTTAATTTTTATAAGTTTGAAATAATTTTTCATGCCTATGGCCATATATTTGGCCTTTGCATGCCTAACCCTTCTAATACATGCATTTGTACGAGCTGTCATGCCTCTGTTTTGTAGTTTGCAGAAATGTATTCAGCTACTGGCTGAATACATTTCTGCAGTCTACACTATTCCTGCACTGACGTCTGCCTGCTTCCTGGATCGCTAATTTGCCTCATTTGCATGGTTTTCAAAAGCAAATGAGGTAATTAGCAAACAGGGGTTGTGTCCATGCAGGAATAGTGCAGGAGCACTCGTGCACGTCCCGGGAGCTTATTGCTGGATCGCACGGCAGCCATATTGCCTGCAGCAGCTCTTGCACTATTCCTGCATTCCTGGGGCTCTACATGAGCTCATGATTTTTAAATATTCTAAAATATTTCTTACCTGAACATAACATTTTAACACAAAAAAACAAGAGACAAATTAACATTGGCTAATTATTGAATACAGAAATAACACACAGTAACAGCTTAAAAATGATAATACTAAAGGAAAAGTCATGGGAATGAGCAGGAAGATAAATGGACAGAGAAAGAATTGTAGTTTGGCTTGCTTGTCTGAGTATTTGAAAACTCACAGGGTTTTTATGGAATTTGGCATTTTAGAATAAATGCTAGCTCAATCATTTACCATAATTTTTTTCTTATATTTACTGTTTATAATTCTGTTTGTTTTCCAGAGTATGTTGTTCTTAAAAAAATCTGTGTTCTTATTGTGTGTGTGTGTGTGTGTGTGTGTGTGTGTGTGTGTGTGTTATGTATACGAAGTTTCAGAACTCCGAGCATCATATGGCTGATGACCATATAATCAAAACTTTGAAACATCAACCATCAAATAAAATAAAAACATTTTTGCAGGGGTCGAGCCCCTCTGCACTGCCCACACCCCTGCTAATTAAATATACCAACTCTGAGATCACACTACAGTGAGGCAAACAGTAAATTTCCCATTCTGTGCTGTATGGCAAACTCCATTCAGAATGTTTAAAGTTTCAAAACTTTGATCAACAAATTCAAGCAACAGATTAAATATTTCACAATGAGTTGAGGAGAAAGAGTCCACAAAATCACACATAAAATCATTTTACAGTAGCTGTAAGTAATCATATACAAGGGGAGGATATCTCCATAACAGATAAAAACACAAACAGACTGAAACACATTTACAGAAATATTACCAGCATAATGTATGGAGGTGAAGAGTCCAGATGGCTTAGTGGTTAAGGTCTTTGTCTTCCATGCACAAGGTACAAGCTTCAATCCTGACCTCCAACCAGTGCCTGTTTGGAGTTTGCATGTGGGGTTTCTCACATGTCTGAAAAACATGCTGAGTGTTTCCATCTCAAACTCAACAATGAATGGAGCTGTGGGCAGAAGCACAGACTCTACATGGTGCCCTATGGGGGAAGAGTTGCACAGACCAACCACTCTGGGCATCTACTGTGGTGCGCAGTATCCTCAAGATAGGAGAACATGGATCACAGACTGTGCGTTGTGGCAGGGCTAGCCATTTGGTGTAAAATATGGTTCTAGGTGATTCAGTCATGTTGACTAATGTTGCCAAAAATGGGCATGGGTAGTTACTGGTGATAAGTGGGTTGAGGACCCGGCCTAACCTGACCCACACCAGGGACCCATGCTAATGGTGGGAGGGGTATATGCGCCCCTACTGGCCAGTGTGTGCCCACCATAAAGCCCAGAAGCTCTGGGTCAATAAGCTACTGGCTGGCCGTTGCCCAGCCTGGGTTACTTGGGATAGCTCTGTTGAGAGAAAGCTGGATGTAAAACCAACCAACCTGCCAAACATGAACTTAGAATTGTTATGCTTAATGTAGGTTCATGGACAGGATGCAGCTTGGAAGTGGATGACATGATGATACGGAGGAGGATGGACATCCTATGCATCCAGGAAATGACATGAAAGGGCAGTGCAGCAAAGCCACTTGGCTTGAGATCCAGAGTCTACTATTCAGATGGAGGGCAGGCTAGAAATGGTGTAGGAATTGTGGTGAGAGAGAGGCTTCAGAAGGCAGTTAGGGATATCATCAGAATTAATGACAGACTCATAGCAGTCAGACTCCAGTGTAATGATAGGTCAGTATTCATAATCTTAGCCTATGCTCCACAGCATGGTTGTGATAGTGAGGAAAAAAAGTGTATTCAAACAGCAGTTGCAGGACCTACTAGATAAAGAAAGATAACATGAATTAGTGTTGATAATGGGTGACTTGAATGCACTTATCAGGACAGACAGAGCAGGATATGAGAACTGCCTGGGCCCACTTGGGTGGGGCAACAGGAATAAAGAAGGAGAAGCCATGCTAAACATCTGTCTGGCAAATGGCTTGATAGTAGCCAACACATGGTTCAGAAGACAGTCACAAGATCACATGCAAGAGTAGTCAACATGCAACTCAGGTAGACTTCCTCTTGGTAAGCAAAAGTCACTGGGGCAGAATTCATGAGTAAAACAGTTGGCCCACAGCATAAATCACTAGTTGCCACAATCAGCTGCAAGCAGTTGTCAGAGAAGGCTCTAAGGTCAACAGAGACCAGGCTGAAGACCTGGAAGTTGACTGGAGAGAAAGTACAACAGTTCAAGGAATTGCACATGGCTCTAGCACCTCAAGAAGAGGAGAAAATAGGTGGAGTTGAAGAAGAATGATAGTGCCTAATAACAGTTTGTGTTAGGACTACAGAAAAGATATGTGGCCGAGCCAGGTATGGAAATAAGGTACATAAGGAAAGCTGGTGATGGAATGCAGAACCCCAGGAAGTCATCAAAAGAAAAAAAAGAGTGCAGGAAGAAGTGGGAGATAGAAAAGACTGACCTGCCTAGAAAGGACTACTGGCTCTCTAACAAAGAAACTAAGAAAGAAGTTGCAATAGCAAAGAATAGGGCATCAGAGGCACTGTACCAACTTTGGAAAGTGACTCAGTAAGGGGCACAAAAAAATTGTATCAGATTGCAAGGCAAAGACAGAAAGATAAACAAGATAGTCAGACACCCTTCATAAGGTATGCCTGTAACAATGTGCTCACCAGCCGAGAGGACATCAAAGGCAAATGGAAGGACTATTTCCAGCAGCTTCTGAATGAAGAAAACCCCACAGAAGTTCTACTGCCCCAGAAACAGCCTGCAATGAGAGAAGAAGAGGATTCCACCCTAGAAGAAGTAAGAACAGCACTAAGGAAGATGAAGTCAGGGATAGCAGCAGGCTCAGATGAGGTTACAGCAGATATGATAAAGATGCTGGGTGAGATAGAGGAGAAATGGCTCCTGAGGGTACTAATAGCAGTGTGGAAAGGCATATCCCAGATGACTGGAGAATAAGCATACTCATGTCAGTGTACAAGAACAAAGGGGGCATCCACAACTGTGGGCAGTACAGAGGCATCAAACTCCTATCACATTGCTTGAAAGTTCTGGAGAGGGTGATTGATAAATGGATACACAGAGTAGTAGAATGTAAGATGAGAGATGAGCAGTTTGGATGCAGATCAGGATGCAGCACAACTGACCTGATGTTTGCATTGGGACAGATACTTGAGAAGAAGCTAGAGATGAGGAGAGAGTCCAACTGGGCACTCCTAGACTTGGAGAAAGCATATGACAAGGTCCCAAGAGCGCTGATCTGGGCATTACTGTGGTGGTTTGAAGTCCCAGGAACATTGGTAGAATTAGTGCAGGCTATGTACAAGGACCCAATGACTCAAGTACGGACAGAGTTCAGACTCACAGAGAGGTTCCCAGTGGGTATGGGTGTACATCAGGGTTCAGGTCTGAGACCACTGCTGTTCATACTGGTGATGAACTACATTAGAAAACAGGTTGAAAGGAACGGATCAACAAAGCTGCTGTATGCAGATGATGTGGCAGTACAGGCAGACTCTGAGCTAGAGGTTCAGCAAAAGACAGGAGAATGGAATGCAAATCTGAAGGCACATAGGATGAAACTAAGCACAGATAAGATGGTGGTAATGGCAGCAAATTGGGGAAATCAGAAGAAGCTGAGAATAGAGATAGAAGGGAAGATAATAGAACAGGTAAACAGCTTCAAGTACCTGGGAGAAGTAGTTGAGGAGAAGAGTAGTCTGAATGAAGAGGTCAAAGGTATAATCAGAGGGGCTGCAGCCAACTGGCATAGAGTATCAGGTGTAGTCTATGACAGAAGAATGCCAAAGAAGCTAAAAAGTAAGGTGTACAAGACAGTGTGGTACAGAAACCTGGGCAGTAAAGGTAGAACAGTTGAAGAAGCTAGAGGTGATGGAAATGAAGTGCCTGAGAAAGGTAATAGGATGTACACTGTGGGACAGACGAAGAAGTGAGGACATAAGAGCAGAAGTCAAAGTAGCTCCAGTTGCAGAAAAGATCAAAGAGAACAGATTACAGTGGTTTGGGCACATGTGTAGAAAAGCAGAAGACAATCTGGTGAGAAAGATTTGGGACAGACAGGAAGAAGATAAGAAGCGAGGACATCAAGCAAATAGGTGAATAGATTTTGTGAAAGATCTGTGACAGTCAGGCATGAGTGTTGAAGAAGGCAGGAGTGTGGCACTGAATCGAGAGAGTTGGCAACAGTTAACAAGACACCCTGACCCCATGTAGAAAAAATGGGAAAGGGGGGGGCTTATAATGATGATGAATGTATGGTGGTGAAAAATAATAGAATATTCTGCTGCCAAAATAGACAGAAGAATATAATGAGGTGAGGACGAGTAATGAGCTGGAGGGAAAATTAAAAGGGTATTCCTTTTCCTTGGGGAAAAAAAAATCACTTTTGTGGCCATTCAACATATAGATATTTTGGTGTACATGTGTCAACGTAAGGGTGTTTGATAAACAGCCCTGTCAACATGGTAATATAGACCCTATTCTTTTTGCTTTATTTAATATTTCTCTATAAAACGTTTTTGAGTCATCAGTGAATTGCTTATTTTGAACTTTTTCTTTATATTTATCTGAATATCTTCTAAGTTGTGTTGCCTGTGTTGATATCTTTAGCCTATTTGTAATAGAGCATAACAGATTCTAGTCTGATATTGTGCATTGCTTTTATCACATCTATCATGCTAGATATTTTCTGCTCCCTTTTCTATATTCTTCTAGCAGTGACACTTCCTGACTTAATCGTTTTATAGTTTTCTCTGTTCAGTACTTCAGTGATGGTATGACATTTCTTCCCTTCCTTTCCCTTATTGCTCTGTGTTTTTGTGGGAAGACTTGATCTGTTGTTTAGCTGCACGATAACATATCCTATTTAATTCTGTTATATCACATTTCTGTTTATAGTCTTGCTTGCTGTGTTCATTTGTTTTATCAGACTTTTAACATTTTGGATCTTATTGACATTCTGTATTCTGTTTCTTTTATTGATCTTAACATGTCTATCCATCTCTATCAAATCAAGAAACTCTTCCCATAGATCATTTTCTTCCTGTGCTCCATTTCCTGGGGGCATTCTACCAAAAGCTCCAGTACTTATTCCTGTGGCATATTCTCTTCAGCTGCATCCTGCATCATCCATTGCTCTTTCATATGGGAACTTACTCCATCCCTTGTTGTGTAACTCCATCTGAACTTTGTACTGGTTTCTTACTGAAGGCTCCAGAGTATCTTCATGTGGCAAGTCATTAGATGCTTCGCATTCCACCTGTTTCTCCTTAATTTGGAACCCATCGTTTCATCATGCTGTGACATTACTGGAGTTGGATTTTCTACACTAAATCCTTCACTTCATGGATAAAGAAATAAAAACTGAAGTTAACTTCTCCATTACTCATCCTCTTTTCTATTCTCCCCCTTTGTTTTCTTATTTTTTGTATTGGGAAACTTCCCATATGTTTTGCCTGTTCTTCTTCTTTCGGCTTTTCCCAGTTAGAGGTCGCCACAGCGGAACTCCAGTCCGCTAATGACTGGCAGTAGATTTTTTATGGTGCCAAGTTGCCAGCCTGACACCCAGCCTTCAGCGAAGGCACGCCCATTCACGCCCATATGCTTTGCCTGTATCTCTCTTCAAATCTATTTGTTGCTGCTTTTTTGTACTAACTAGTTTTGGTTTCTCATTTTGCATAAATATTGCACCATATTAAATCTCTTATTGTTTCACAGGTAGGTACTAGGCTATTGGCCTTAGGGCCTATAGAAGCCTAGCCAAAAAGGTACCCTGGCTTTCACCACCCAACAAAATAATTTTCCTGTGCCCCTGTCAAGCAGAACCACAGAAGTGATCCCTGGAGTGAATTTCTTATTACCCATCCAGTCATCAAGATTTTTCTTGAAGAGTGCTAATGAGGAGCTATGATTGAAATAGATAGGTATTCTGTTCCAGAGTATGTGAAGTCCCTGGGACAGGAATCTATCCCTCCAGCATGTTCTGTTTATTGTGGTGACAAGGTTTAGGTCCCGAGAGCGTGTAGCTCAGAGGGATTGGGATTTCTTTAAGTGGAGCATGTCCAACAGCTCTGTGTTTGACATAGCTTTGTATGTTAGGCAGAGATCACCTCTGAGTAGGCAATATGCGACAGAGTAAAGCTGGAGTTTTTTTTGTAAGGCATCTGTTTGAGGCCAGTAATCCTCTTTGTGAGGTATTTTTGCAGCCTTTCCAGTTGTTGTAGATGTCTTGTGAGGTACATACCAAAAGGGGCATTGTACTCTATAATGGATCTAATCAGTGATGAGTAGAGGGGAACTATGACCTCTTTTTTCTGGATGAGAAACCTTTTGTGATGAGGTGTGCCACGTAGAAGGATTTCCTGACCACTGTGGTGATGTGATTATCAAAGGACAGACTACTGTCCACCTGTGTCCCGTGGTATCTATCACTCTTTCGGTGTTAAGTAGACTACCACCTATGTGGTAGTTCATGGGTACAGAGTTTTTACCAAAGGGGATGACAATGCACTTTTTGGCATTGAGCTTGAGACCATGTCTTTGACACCAGGCATCTGTCTCAGTGAGGCCCTTTTGTAGGCTGTCCACATTGTTAGGAGTTTCGATTATGGCTCCTAGTTTGCAGTCATCTGCAAATTTAGTTAGCCAAAGACCTTCTGTGTTAGCCTGTACTTCAGAGAAGTAGATACCAAACAGGAGAAGATCCAGGACTGAACTCTGTGGTACTCCACTTGTCACTGGTCTGAAATCTGATTTGGAGTCTGCTACTTTTACAGTGTGGGTTCTGTCAGTAAGCCAGTTGGCAACCCATCTTGTGACATAGGGATTTATATCTAGTTTAGTGAGTTTATCTATAATTCCAGAGTGGGGGATGGTGTTGAACGCCTTGGCAAGATCTAGATAGGCTGTGTGAACTACCTTACCCTCATCCATGGCCTTGGTAACTACTTCAAAGAAGTCTATCAGGTTTAGGAGACATGATCTGCCTTTTACAAACACAAACTGCGTGGGGTCCAGAGTTTGGAGATCTCCAGTGTCTTTGTTTATGAGTTCCATGATAATACGTTCCATGGCCTTGCAGACGAGGTTCATCAGGCTAATGGGGCGGTAGTTCCTGTGGTCTGTTGTGGCCCCCCCTTTGTAGAGTGGGATAACTGTCACAGTGCACCATTCAATGGGCACAAAGCCTGAGGTGAGGCTATGATTGAACAGGGTACTTAGGTGGGGTGCCAGTTCATTCTGTAGTTCATGTAGAAGGCAGCCTGGGGTGTTGTCAGGACCCATGGATGCTGTGTTCTTGCCTTTGGAGAGTGAGGTTTTTACCTGTGCAGCCGTGATTACAGGAACTTTGCATTCTTCCAGTATAAAGATGGGCCCTTTAGGGGGTGAGAGGGGGGTAAAGTTAGCACTGAACTTATCTGCCAGGATGTTGGCAATATCAGTTGGTTCTGTATATTTCGTGTCATTGTGCTGTAACTCAGAGCAAATCTGAGTGTTGCCATTGAGATTCTTGACATAGCTATAGAATGCTTTGTGGTTGTCTTTAGAATCAGTGGCAATTTTGTTTTCATAACTAGCTTTGGAGGATTTTATGAGGGATCTGAGTTTCTTACTGAGGCTGACCAGGGAGTTCCTCCAATCGTGGGATTTTACTCTTTTTTGCAACAGTTTCTTTCTTCTGTTGTAGAGTTTGTTTATGGCAGAAAACCATCAGATTGACTTCCTTTTTTTGGAGGATAGCATCTTGGTTCTGTTAGGGACAGCACAATCCATACACTCATGTAAGTGCTTATAAAGTGTGTTTGTGTAGGATTCAGCAGTCGTACCTCTATTGTCCATCTGCATGGGTGTCGTGAAGTTTGCCACTTCTGTCTTAAGAAGCATGAAGTTGGCTTTGGAGACATTTTTTATGGTTGTTTTCCTAATGGGGGGTGGGAGCGGGATGTGGATGTCTAGAGTGATTAGCTTGTGGTCAGATCTGACCAATGAGGAGCTGACCTCTGGTGTGGAACACCGGTCACCCATGTTGGTGATGACCAGGTCTAGGATATTGCTGATCCTGGTGGGGGTGTGAATAATTTGATCCAAGGCGTTGGAATTGATGATTTACAGAAAACGTTGAGCAAAAGAGTTGGTACATGAGTAGTTTTCCCAGTTAATGGTAGGGTAGTTGAAATCACCCATTATTAGAGTGTTGGGTTGTACCTTAATATTTTCCAGGGTATCAAGAAAAGAGGAGTGGGAATCCTGGGGCATGGTGGGGGGTCTGTAGCAAGCTACAATCTGGATTGCGGTTTTGCCCAGAGTTAGTTGAACATGGATAATCTCGGATGCATTATGCTGAGCAACTAGCTTGGAGATGTGGATATCCTTAATGAATATGGACACGCCTCCACCTTTAGTGTTTCGGTCCGGGTTTGGTGGCCGAAAGGTGTGGTATGAATTATAGTCTGGTAATGCAGGGGTGCACTCTGGAGCCTTGAACCAGGTCTCTGTCACTGCACAGATGTCAGTGTTCTCCATTTTAAGGAGTGCCTCGAGTGAGTGCATTTTGAGGTTTAGACTTCTAGCATTGCATAGCATTACCCTCAGATTTTGCTTGTTTGTGCCTGTTACGGTGGAGAATTTGTCATTTGAACCTTGCCCGTATGTCTTTTTCAGATGTATCCTGCTCCACAAGCTGTATTAGACTTTCTACACTAATCCCTTCATTTTACAGGTATTCCATAACTTCAGCTTTGATTTAACTTCTTCTTTACTAATCTGTCCTGTTTCCCCTTTGTGATCTTATTTTTATTGTGAAATGTTCCATATCCGGGTGCTTTTGCTTGTATTTCTCTTCAAATATGTTTGGAGCTGCTTTTTTTTCTTTTCTTTTTTTTTTTGTTTTTGTATTGATTAGTTTGGCCTTTGCATAAATATTGCCCCATATCAGATCTCCCTCTCTTTCCCATGTTCATGTTTCTTTTTTATACCTTGCAAAAATGTCTAGGTTTTGTTCTTTATATTTTCACATTTCTACCCATCTTTTTCAAAGCACCCCAAGGTTTCTTGGTCTATATATTTTTTTTCCACATAAATTATTTCTCTCTTAATCTTTTTGAGTATCTTCTATCTGGAAATTCTGGGCTACTTGCATAATAGTAATAATACATCATTTCGTTCTTATCATTAATAGTCCACTCTATCATCTTTAAGGCTCTTTTTTGGCCTATCAGTTTTTGTGATTTTTGTGGACTGTTACTTCCTTCTTCAACAGGGGAGGCCATCCTCCCCTGGAGCCTGGCCTCGTCCCATTGTAGGAATGTTTCCATGTCTTGAGGATTCTACACTGTCATTGTTTCCATTCATGGCACCAGTACACATACCAGAATTGAGCACTTTTTTATCCTGTGACTTGTGCAACCAGCTGTGTTTTTTTTTTAACCTGCTTCTATCCATGATAAATTTTATATAAAATATAGTCTATATATGTGTCATCTTCATGAGATCTTGTAAAAACAGGGTCCACTTTGTGAAGGTACTCACCAAGACTTGAGGATGACTTCAGTTCCAGCAATAATACTCGCTTTTGTTTGCTGATTTTATTATCTGTCCATTAGGACCCCTATCATCTATCCATTTGGACCACGAATGTACGTAAACCACTGTTAAGGTAATGTAATGGGGAATGAGACTAAAGACCAATCATCTCAACTTAGTGCAGTCGTATATGAGGTTTTTGCAGCAATCTTGAAAATTAGATCTTCATAGTGAAAGCCTCCATATAGGATATACATCATGGGGTGAAGGGCACACAAAGGTAAAATGGCACCACCCTCATGTGATTAAGTGCATTATGGCAGAAACCCAACTCTATTGGATTGAGAGTAATATAGGGGAATGGTGCCAATTAATGTACATATGGAATAGCTCCACAATTAAAAATTTCAGTGATATTTGTTTAGAATATTCTCTTCATAAAAGAGAGTGGTTTACATACATTCAGTTACATCATATTTGGAGTTCCCAGATATGTTCATCCAGGTACACCAGAAGCGTAGATCAGTTGGACAAATGGGCATTAGTTAGGAAGGGCAGGGCCAGTACAATATACTTGGATATGTAGAAAGTTTCAACAAAGGAGTGAAGAAGTATGTGGAAAGCAGATTTAAGGAACAGGAAGGTATGTGTCTCACAGATGTGCAATGGTCCCAAGCCTGGGTGGTATTTACCAAACATAATAAATGGATGTGTGTAAATATCAACAAGTGAGGCTACTGTACCATTTGTACATAACTCATTCCAAGCAGTTTCACCAGGGCACTAAGTCCTCAGCAAATGCTGGAGAAGTCTAACCCTGAGCCTGGTAACTTATGTATGTTCTGGGACTGCTCTAAGATCAGGGGTACTGGCTATACCTGCAGTCCTCACTGGAAAGGGTATTTAGGGTGCAAGTACCTCTCACTTGGAAGTTTGGGCTCCTTGGTATAGAAGCTTCAGTATCCCATTCAGAGCTGGATCATCATTAAATGGGGTCCTAGGTAGGTTAATAGAGCAACCCCACACACACACACACACACACACACACACACACACACACACATACACACATAGCCGGCTTTAGGCACCAGCGAACCCTGCGGTCGCTGGGGGCCCCCTGTTCCTGGGGGGTCCCCAACCACAGCAGGTTGCTTTACCATGATATTTTGCAACAGGTCTGTCAAACCAACAAAAGCTAGAACAACAATTTTGTGTACTTAATAAGCCAGATGGGTAATAAACTGCATTTATATCTCCTTTAAAATTCTAAGAAATCTTTGGTTATAGTAACAGTATTTTATTAAGCAACAAGCTTCACAATTCCATTAAATATTTTACCACTTACATAGTGCCCCTTCCTTAGTTAAACCCTGCTAATAGGCATTCACGCCAGTAAAACTAATAACTGAGCAAACTTTAGGTACTTGCAAGACCCGTGGTTGCAAGGGAACCCCCTTAGTTATCCTTGACTGTGAGTAGGGCCCCCAAAAAAGCTGCTGCTGGCTGAGGAAAAATGAGGAGAAAAAATATATTAATTTCCTGATCATGCTCTTTAACGTGAACAGGTCTGTGATATGACGCCATTAGGATAAATCTGATAATGAACATAAGCAAGGTAAGCACTAGAGAGTTCAGCAGTCCAGAGTGACTCAGATCAGTGCAAACCTTGGATTTTAAGAAAATCTGATGCTTATGATCTTCAGGGATGGTTTTCTTTTTCAGAGAGTTTTATAAACACTGACAGAACACCAGCTACTGCAACTTTCAACTTCTTTGCAGAAGAATTTATTGCAATACCTATAATAGCAGAATAAAGGCTCAAAATCATGAACATGTTCAAAATATTACACTAATTCAATTAAAAAAGTTAACAGTATAACAGCTTTTTCATCAGCTTTCATTTACTGGAAAAATAAGTATAAAACTCTGATGTCTGGATTTATTGACTGTCTGTAATCCTGAATGATTTACAAGCAAATCAAACGTTTTATAAGAGATAGAGCAAAACTATGAGAAAAATCAGGGAAGGTAAATAAAAATAACTTACCCCACTGCTGCTTGACGAATGCTCAATGGTAGTCACTAATCTGGTGTGACAATACCACTGTTGCACAGTGTATTGCTATTTGTTGAAATAAGTACAATACTAGTATTGCTATGGCTTATGTGTGTGCGTGTGTGTGTGTGTGTGTGTGTGTGTGTGTGTGTATGCGTGTGTGTGTGCCTGTGTGTGCATGGGTGTGTGTGTGCATGCGTGTGTGTGCATGTAAAAAATGTCAGTGATTTTTATCTGTATACACACCCAGTAATGCAAGAACACAACATTCTTCTGTGTGTCAGTTAAAAATGTAGCTAACAAGTAATTATATTTCAAAGTAATGAATAAAATATATCTTCTAAAACTCTGGGAGCTCCCACTCCCCAGACTGTATAAATGGAAACATGGGCCTCGCTTAATCATCCTTGACTGTGTGGGGGCCCCCACACAGGCTGTTGCTGGGTTGGGAAAATGAGTAGGAAAAATTTATTAATTTTCTGACTATGCACTTTAACCTGAACAGGGGTTTGATATGACCCTGTTAGGATAAATCTGATAACGGTCTCTTCTTTCAGCTGCACCCATTCTAAAAAACCAGCTCTGCTCAGATGTGTGTGTACAGAAAACTGCTGTAGGTTGTGTGTGTGTGTGTGTGTGTGTGTGTGTGTGTGTGTGTGTGTGTGTGTGCGTGTGTGGGCGTGGGAGTGTGGGCGGAAGGTGGATTGTGTGGTTATTACTTCTTTAATTGTCTTCACAGTCAAACCTTAGAGGTGTGCACATGAGGTTATTATAGCTTGTGTTTGGGCTCAGGACAGTGTGTTCATTCTTTTCTTTTACTTTTCTGACAGACCTCAGAGATGTAGAAAGAATGTTACTATAGATTGTTCAGGAGTAGTGTACTGTCTAGGAGCAACAAAGTTATTTTTTTTTCACTTTCCTTACAATCACACTTCAAGCATGTGTACAGGTAGCTAGCTACCTTTGACAATTTGGGTTGTGGAACAAGGAGGCATGCTATGTATAAGTATGTCAGCATTCACTTGAAATACATGACTATAGAAATTTGAATCTCTGCTTTCATCCCAGTCTAACACCAGAGGGATGCATAAGCAGCCTTTTTTGGGGGGTTAGGGAGGAAGGCAGTTCCAAGATAGGACCTGTGTATCCAGACAACAACGGACTTGTTTATTTATCGTGAGTTACTATTTTGTCATCTTTGAACAGTAAGTCTTTAGTACAACCTCGATTAAAAAGTTGGGAAAGTGCTCTAAATTTATTTCAGAACATGTATAACCCTATGGCCTCTTGGGCCCTGGCTTAATTGAGTTATTTCCTAAATGATTATTACTGCACTGGCGTGGTCATGAAAGGTGTGTTGAAAGGATGCAAGGAAAACTGAAGCTGAACATCAACACGACTTCTTTCCTTAATCAAGCTTTCTGTTCAAGCCATCATTGGATGAAAAGGTTATGTAAAAGAAAACAAAACTTTTAAATGCATGTCAGAGCATATAGGAAAATACGGCTTCTTGAAAAAGTTAAAGAATAAAGCAAAATTTGAGAAAAGGAAGAACAAAGTAAAGTGCATAGCATGGAAAGCTCAAGATGGTGGATGGGGGGAGATCGGGGGAAGACTGGAGGGTATGTGTGTGTGTGTGTCAGTGTGTCAGTGTGTATGTGTGTGTGTGTGTGTGTCTCAGTGTGTCTCAGAAGGCCTAGGGCACCATTTCCCCTAAGTCCAAACCTGTACATAGCGTTCCTGCAATGTATCATTGGCGCAACTAAATTCCAGTAACTGTAAATGTCTGTTTGCGAGATGGGCCAACATATTGTGGTACACAAGCCTGTTGTAATTAAGAGCACTTTAGCTACAGGTTAGTCAGTTTGCAGCATGAACTAAAAGGTTGCTTAGGAGGGGTATCAGCGATAGGGTAATATGTAGACTGGAATATGGCCTATGGCCTAGGGGGCCCCCAACTTGACATCTGCTGGGGGCCCCAAAAAATGCTAACACCAGCCCTGCACACACATACACAGCCATGCCAGTGTTCCATTACTTGGCTATTTCACCCCATTTACCATAAGTACTGTTCAAACCTGTCAGTGTGCAAACTATTTTCTTATTTACTTCTACTGTGAGTAGGACCATAGGAGGTCATTAGTCTATTGACCCAGAGGTCATTTCAAGCTGTACCTCTCAACTGTACATATTTTCATAGAATGTCAAGATTTTTGTCTCATATTTTTAGTCTATGTTTTTATAAAATTGTGGTTTTCTGACAAATCATTGGCAAGTCATTAAAGATTAAAGTCAGAAAATGACAGACTTTTAGTTTCATACTTCATACTCTTCAGAAATTTCACATTACTGCAAAACTTGACATTCTATCAACTTTCTAAGTTTGTAAGAGCAATATTTAAAAAAATGTCCCTGTTTCTGGGACTTTGTTCCTCCAGTATTTATGGCTTTGTCCAGATTTCTTGCTGTAAGAGGTATGTTTCAAGCCTAGCTGTTTCTTCCCAATGTAATACCATAGAAACTCTAGTCAATACCCAGGACTGTATTTTGACTACCCATGTCCAGGAGGGTTGTGGGTGCTATCTCTGGTAAGAATTTATGGTGCCCCATCCATTCACCCAGGTTACTTTTGATGCGGCAGTGGCTGGGAGACAAATCTGACCCTCCAGCATGTCCTATTCAAGCCACAGGCCATATTTAGGTCCTTGGAATGTGTAGCTGTAATCCCATTTGACTTGTGGATGTGCAGCAAATTCATTAGGTTTGGATTAGTGATTGCTCTGTAAGCCAGGCATAAGTCTCCCCTAAGAAGCCTACATGATACTAAGTATAGTGACAGGGACTTTAGTTGGTCTGTGTAAGCCACATACTGGAGTCCCTTGATCTTCTTTGTTAGAAACCTCTCAGGTCTCTCAAATTGCTGAAGGTGCTTTGTACGGTACATGCCAAAAGGGGTGTTGTACTCAATTATGGGCCTGATTTGTGATGTGCATAGAGGGGGTTATAACCTCCTTTGCTCTAGAGGTGATGCCTTTGCTAATCAAGTGTGCTACTTAGAAAGCTTTCCTTATTACAGTAGACATATAGTGGCCATAGATAAGGTCACAGTCTGCTTTCGATCCCAGATCCCTTACTACTTCTTATGTACATAGGTACAGAGAGTATTGTTAATTTGATAGTGTGAAGGGGCATTGTTTTTACCAAAGGGAATGATGATGCATTTCTTTGCATTTTGTTTGAGACTGTGACTAAGACACCAGTTGCTGGTCTGCATAAGACCCTCCTGAAGTATATTGACATCATTTGGAGATTCAATAATTGCACAGTTTGGAGTTGTCTGCAAACTTAGTCAGCTACAGCCCCTTACTTTTGGCCTGAACTTCTGAGAAGGATATACCAAATAGTAGGGGGCCCAGCACTGACGCTTGTGGCACCATGCTGGTGACAGGTCTGCTGGTTGATGTGAAGTCACTTACTTTGATAGTGTGTAACCAGTTTGTGAGCCAGTTGGCAACCCATCTTACAACAAAAGGGGTTACATTCAGTTTGCTAAGTTTATTGGTAATGCCTAAGTATGGGACTGTGTTGAAGGCCTTAGCCAAGTCGAGGTATGCTGTGTGCACAGATTTGCCCTCGTCAGTGGCCCTGGTTACATTTTGAATGAACTTCATCAGGTTTAACAGGCAGAATCTGTCCTTGACGAAGCCACATTGGGTCGGATCCTGGGTTTGGAGGTCACCTGTGTCTTTGATTATGAGGTCCATGATGATGCATTTCATGGCCTTACAGATGAGGCTGGTCAGACTTATGGGCCTATAATTCCTTGGATCTGTTGCTAGGCCACCGTTTTGGAGAGGAATAACTGCTGCTCATCTCCATTCATCATAGCTTGTGGTTAAGCTGTGATTGAATAGGGCACTTAATGGTGATGCTAGTTCATGGTTTAATTTATTTAGAAAACAGCCTGGGATGCCATCTGGCCTCATACAGGCTGTGTCATTTGCCCTAGACAAGGCTTTAATGACCTGCTCTTTGGATCTGAAGGTGGGGGGGGGGTTGGGGCAAGGTTTATGATAAGTTTGGAGGGGATAAGGGAGTAAAATCCT